>NC_143040.1:8076250-8250000 GCF_057628025.1 Oncorhynchus mykiss | reverse complement strand
AAGAATCTAAGAGACACTAAATAAGATAAAGAATCTAAGAGACACTAAATAAGATAAAGAATCTAAGAGACACTAAATAAGATAAAGAATCTAAGAGACACTAAATAAGATAAAGAATCTAAGAGACACTAAATAAGATAAAGAATCTAAGAGACACTAAATAAGATAAAGAATCTAAGAGACACTAAATAAGATAAAGAATCTAAGAGACACTAAATAAGATAAAGAATCTAAGAGACACTAAATAAGACAAATAAATGAAGATAAGAAGCAATACTGGAACATGAAACAGACGTAACTGAGCTACTCTCTTAAAATAATTAAAAACCGATTGTTACCAAAACCCCATGTTACCCAAAACCCCATGTTCCCCCAAACCCCATGTTCCCCCAAACCCCATGTTCCCCCAAACCCCATGTTCCCCAAAACCCCATGTTACCCAAAACCCCATGTTACCCAAAACCCCATGTTACCCAAAACCCCATGTTACCCATAACCCCATGTTACCCAAAACCCCATGTTACCAAAAACCCCATGTTACCCAAAACCCCATGTTACCCATAACCCCATGTTACCCAAAACCCCATGTTACCCAAACCCCATGTTACCAAATCCCATGTTACCCAGAACCCCATGTTACCAAAACCCCATGTTACCCAAACCCCATGTTACCCAAAACACCATGTTACCCAAAACCCCATGTTACCCAAAACCCCATGGTGGTTGCAATCACTCCTTTTAAATTTCGTCCAAGGTTCTAGAAAGATAAACTAATTCTGAACTTGTTATTAAAATTAGAACCACTTCAGGTTTGTCACCACATTTTAAACACCAGTCCACTGCTGACCATCGATTTAAAACATAAAACTGACCTAAGATCAGCATATAGGGTCAGCTTCATTCTACTCCTACTCCGTCCCCTGGGCTGGTCTCTCCTCTCCGGGTCCAGCTTCAGCTCTGGAGCTCAGAGAGACCGTCTCCATGGCATTGACATAAAGATCCATGCTGCTCACCCTGTTCACTCTCTTTTGCCTCCTGGTGGGCTAGGGAGAAACAGCACCAACTGTCAGACATTTACTCTCTAGTATCTCCATTCTCTCTCCTTCCCTCTACCCCTCACCCTCACCCTCTAGTTTAAATGACTTGTAACGTCTGAGTCAATGTCTTTACCTTGTAGTACAGGTAGGAGGTGGTGATGGATGTCAGTAGGATAAGCAGCACTACAACGTGTCTGATGATGAAGGCTGGCAGAGGAGAGGCTGCAAACAGAAACACCTTTGATGAGGGGACTGATCATCATCACATAGATCTGTGGGAAATCTGTCAATGACAAAGTTATTTGTCTGGTTCATGTTCAGTTACCTGTGATGGTGAGGGAGAGGAGCTCACTCTCAGAGGAGAAGCTATGAGAGAAAACATCAGTCTCATAAACACAGCTGTAGTTCCCTTGGTGGGAGTCATCTGCAGCAGGGAAGAGGAAGGCAGCAGAGTGATTGACAGCTGGCTGGATCTGCTGTATGTTGGAGCCGGTGAACGTGAGGAGGAAGGAGCCTCCTGGGTACTGTGGCTGAGTGGAGCAGGTGATGGTGAAGTTGTAGCCCCTGAACATCTCGGACCCCTGGTGGCCCCTGGAGACCCCTCCCATTGAGTCAGTCAGGGAAATATCAGGCTGGACTGTATCAATAAAAGAGAACAAGAAAAACCTTCAACTAGTTTCCTATAGATATGACAATAACATCATCATGTAACAGTGCCAGCCACCCTCCCTCACAGGGCAACATGAGTAGTGGGCCTACAGTCACTGAGACAACATATGTTGATATCAGGCTTAAGCAGGACATCTGGAACAAGAGGAGAGAAAAAGAAAACGTAGCTCCTCAACTACTTTCCTCATTTAGATGTGACAATAATATGACATGTGACAGTTGTAGTGAGTAGAGACGTTCACTGAGATAACACTCAAATACAAAAGCATTCTGGGATATTTAAGTTGTATTTGATTCCTACTTGACTGAGTGATCTATTTAGTAAAGCAGACTGACAAGCTAAACAGTCATCATGAGAGGTGTAGAGGAAGTTGTATGAATGAAGGAAATCAGTTGAATATAATTATAATATGTTGTTATTACCTGAGCAGATCACTGTGAGTCCAGGAAGGAGATAAGAACTTCTCCAACACTCCCTCAGTGAAGACTCAGACCCAGAACAGATAACTTCAACCCCTCTAGTGGTGTCTCCAGGTGGTACTGAAACAGTGGAGCCACAACCCAGCTGTCTACACACTACTGCTCCTACAGCCTCCTGGTCCCCGTCAGCTCCCACAGTCCTCCACTCTCCCTGGTCGTACCACTCCACTCCACCAGCACAGCGACTGCTTCCTCCCACCAGCCTCACATCATCAGGCTCTGAGAAAAGAAAAGAGAGAGACAGTAATCTTACTATTTTCTCACTAAAACATACCTATATTGTCTCTCATATTCTTCACTCCAGATGAGAAACAATGTTGATTGATTGACAAACTATTTCTTACCTGAGCAGGTGAGTCCAACAGCATTACCAGGTAGGCAGGTGTTGTGTTTTTCGTCTGAGGTGTCACACACCAGGAGAAAGGACTCTTTGCCTTTACACTGAAACTCTTTATCCCAGGTCTGACCCTCACCTTCTCCATAGAGCCCTCCCTGTAGAGCTGCAGGAGCCCCACAGCCAAGCTCCCCACAGACTACCTCTGCATCCTGCCGGTCAAAGTCAGCTTCACACACTGAGGCCCAGGACTGATTGGACTTCACCTCCACTCTCCCAGAGCAGAGTCCAGCTCCATCCACAAGCCGCACAGACTCTGGAGAAAAAGAGTTGGTTGAACATTCAATCAGTTTTGTTGATGACACTGTCAAGGACTCAACACAAATATGTTGGATAAAAGATTGTAGTTTGCTATGTTTGATACTGTAAGAGGTAGAAATGGGTTCTTAGTCCCTCAGGATCGGGTTGGGAATAATGCAGGCAGGAGACAGGAATAAGTTCACTTCACTTGATAGAAAATAAACAGCTGGACATCCATCAGGCAGCTTCACTTCAGTACCATCTGAACTACAATGATCTGCCCATGAACATCTCCCATAAACCAATATGACAAACACAAATATAATGTTTAAATACATCTGACATCTCTCCCTCTATTTAAATGAAATAAAAACACATAAAACATGATACATGGTAATATTGTATAATGTATAAATAAATCTCTCAATATGACCAGTCTCTTACCTGAACAGGTCACATGATGATAATATTCACCATTACAGACACCAGGTTCTTCTGTGATGTCACACTGTCTAATAGAAGACTCATCTCCAGAGCAACCACCCAGTCTGACTCCTCTTCTTCCATCTTCAATCAGAGGTCCTCTAGATTCAGCTACAGGATTCCCACAGTCCAGCTCTCTACACACAACCTTAGTCTCTCTCATGCTCCACCAACTAAAACATACACCTGACCACTCTCCTCTGTAGAAGACTTCCACTGTCCCAGAACAGGAAGTGGTCCCATCCACCAGTCTGACTGAGTCTTCAGCTGTAAACAGCAGAGAGGAAAACACAGTGGTGAGGACAGATGATGACAGTGATTCTGTTATTCTAACAGCAGTATTGCTTTGTGGTTGACAAGTATTAGTAGTTCCATAAAACACTTCTTGTTATTGGGGTTTAGAATGGTTTGTATGGACACATGAATTTCTCCATGTGGGATAATAAAGTTGACTAATATTGAACTGCTATAATCACTGTAGATTTATACTCTACCTACCTGGTGGACTGACGCTTTGAGCCTGGAGATCTGAGGAGAAAGAGAGAGACAGAGGAGAAAGAGAGAGACAGTAATCTTACTATTTTCTCACTAAAACACACCTATATTGTCTCTCATATTCTTCACTCCAGGTGAGAAACAATGTTGACTGAGTGACAAACTGTTTCTTACCTGAGCAGGTGAGTCCAACAGCATTACCAGGTAGGCAGGTGTTGTTCTCTCTGTCTGAGGTGTCACAGTCCAGGAGAAGGGACTCTTTGCCTTTACACTGGAACTCTTTATCCCAGGTCTGACCCTCACCTTCTCCATAGAGCCCCCCCTGTAGAGCTGCAGGAGCCCCACAGCCAAACTCCACACAGACTACCTCTGCATCCTGCCGGTCAAAGTCAGCTTCACACACTGAGGCCCAGGACTGATTGGACTTCACCTCCACTCTCCCAGAGCAGAGACCAGATCCACCCACAAGCCGCACAGACTCTGGAGAAAAAGAGTTGGTTGAACATTCAATCAGTTTTGTTGATGACACTGTCAAGGACTAAACACAAATATGTTGGATAAAAGATAGTAGTTTGCTATGTTTGATACTGTAAGAGGTAGAAATGGGTTCTTAGTCACTCAGGATAGGGTTGGGAATAATGCAGGCAGGAGACAGGAATAAGTTCACTTCACTTTATAGAAAATAAACAGCTGGACATCCATCAGGCAGCTTCACTTCAGTACCATCTGATCTACAAGGTCTGATGCTGTATGTCAGGGTCAGGAAGGGCCAAGAGTAGAAAAGGTTACTGGTTATGATGACATCACTGGTGAGAACTCAGTGATAAAAATATATTTGATCTTTCCTATCTCTTCCTCTCCTCCTCCCTCATTCTCTCTTTGTGACAGTGGTAGTGAGTAGAGACGTTCACTGAGGTAACACTCAAATACAAAGCATTCTGGGATATTTAAGTTGTATTTGATTCCTACTTGACTGAGTGATCTATTTAGTAAAGCAGACTTACAAGCTAAACAGTCATCATGAGAGGTGCAGAGGAAGTTGTATGAATGAAGGAAATCAGTTGAATGTAATTATAATATGTTATAATATGTTGTTATTACCTGAGCAGATCACTGTGAATCCAGGAAGGAGATCCTCTGATCTTCTACACTCCCTCAGTGAAGACTCAGACCCAGAACAGGAAACTCTAATCCCTCTAGTGGTGTTTCCAGGTAGTGCTGAAACAGTGGAGCCACAACCCATCTGTCTACACACTACTACAGCTACAGCCTCCTGGTCCCCGTCAGCTCCCACAGTCCTCCACTCTCCCTGGCCGTACCGTTCCACTCCACCAGCACAGCGACTGCCTCCTCCCACCAGCCTCACATCATCAGGCTCTGAGAAAAGAAGAGAGAGAGACAGTAATCTTACTATTTTCTCACTAAAACACACCTATATTGTCTCTCATATTCTTCACTCCAGGTGAGAAACAATGTTGATTGAATGACAAACTGTTTCTTACCTGAGCAGGTGAGTCCAACAGCATTACCAGGTAGGCAGGTGTTGTGTTCTCTGTCTGAGGTGTCACAGTCCAGGAGAAGGGACTCATTACCTTTACACTGGAACTCTTTATCCCAGGTCTGACCCTCACCTTCTCCATAGAGCCCCCCCTGTAGAGCTGCAGGAGCCCCACAGCCAACATCCCTACAGACTACCTCTGCATCCTGCCGGTCAAAGTCAGCTTCACACACTGAGGCCCAGGACTGATTGGACTTCACCTCCACTCTCCCAGAGCAGAGACCAGCTCCATCCACAAGCCGCACAGACTCTGGAGAAAAAGAGTTGGTTGAACATTCAATCAGTTTGTTGATGACACTGTCAAGGACTAAACACAAATATGTTGGATAAAAGATTGTAGTTTTCTATGTTTGATACTGTAAGAGGTAGAAATGGGTTCTTAGTCACTCAGGATCAGGTTGGGAATAATGCAGGCAGGAGACAGGAATAAGTTCACTTCACTTTATAGAAAATAAACAGCTGGACATCCATCAGGCAGCTTCACTTCAGTACCATCTGAACTACAATGATCTGCCCATGAACATCTCCCATAAACCAATATGACAAACACAAATATAATGTTTAAATACATCTGACATCTCTCCCTCTATTTAAATTAAATTAAAACACATAAAACATGATAAATGGTAATATTGTATAAATGTATAAATAAATCTCTCAATATGACCAGTCTCTTACCTGAACAGATCACATGATGATAATATTTACCATCACAGAAACCAGGTCCTCCTCTGCCACACTGTCTAATAGAAGACTCAACTCCACTACATCTCAATAGTCTGACTCCTCTTCTTCCATCTTCAAACAGAGGTCCTCTAGATTCAGCTACAGGATTCCCACAATCCAGCTCTCTACACAAAATCTTAACCTCTCTCATTATGCTCCACCACCCACTAGTACATAGACTCAACCACTCTCCTTCATAGAAGACTTCCACTGTCCCAGAACAGGAAGTGGTCCCATTCACCAGTCTGACTGAGTATTCAGCTGTAAACAGCAGAGAGGAAAACACAGTGGTGAGTACAGATGATGACAGTGATTCTGTTATTCTAACAGCAGTAATGCTTTGTGGTTGACAAGTATTAGTAGTTCCATTAAACACTACTTGTTATTGGGGTTTAGAATGGTTTGTATGGACACATGAATTTCTCCATGTGGGATAATAAAGTTGACTAATGTTGAACTGCTATAATCACTGTAGATTTATACTCTACCTACCTGGTGGACTGATGCTTTGAGCCTGGAGATCTGAGGAGAAAGAGAGAGACAGAGGAGAAAGAGAGGAGTCAGAGGAAGAGAGAGACAGAGGTTAAATGAACATCAACATGACCTTTCATGATGTGATGGGGAAGACAGGCTTATCGTTGGTATGGTGCAACACCACCCATGTGTACATACACTATATATACAAAAGTATGTGGACACCCCTTCAAATTAGTGGATTCTATTTCAGCCACACCCCTTCCTGACAGATGTATAAAATCAAGCACTCAGCCATGCAATCTCCATAGACAAACATTGTCAGTAGAATTGAGTTAATGAACTCCCCCTCTTCTCCCCTCTCCTCCCACCTATACTCTTCTCCACCTCTCCTCTCCTCTTCACCCCCTCTCTCCTCCTCTTCAACCCCTCTCTTCTCCTCTTCTCCCCCCTTCTCCCCCTCTCTTATCCTCTCCTCTCCTCTCCACCTCAACATGGATCTAGTCCAATCAGACATGTCTCACCTCAACATGGATCTAGTACAATCAGACGTGTCTCACCTCAACATGGATCTAGTCCAATCAGATGTGTTCACACTGATATTGATCTAATAGACAACAGTGATTTTATTAATGACACAGAGTAAACACTAAAAAGCGCATTACATTTAAATAGCTGTAATAACTTAGCTCTGTACACTATTCTGATTAGATGCTATTTAATGCTGAGTTTGGACACAGGTTTCTATAGGAACACTAAGGCACCTGGACCACATATTGAGATGTGTCTTTTGTTAAGTAAATCAGCTGTTACATAAGGTGACAGTTGTAGGTGTCACGACTTCCGCCGAAGTCGGTCCCTGTCCTTGTTCTGGCGGTGAAGAAGTCGGTCCCTGTCCTTGTTCTGGTGGTGAAGAAGTCGGTCCCTGTCCTTGTTCTGGCGGTGAAGAAGTCGGTCCCTGTCCTTGTTCTGGCGGTGAAGAAGTCGGTCCCTGTCCTTGTTCTGGCGGTGAAGAAGTCGGTCCCTGTCCTTGTTCTGGCGGTGAAGAAGTCGGTCCCTGTCCTTGTTCTGGCGGTGAAGAAGTCGGTCCCTGTCCTTGTTCTGGCGGTGAAGAAGTCGGTCCCTGTCCTTGTTCTGGCGGTGAAGAAGTCGGTCCCTGTCCTTGTTCTGGCGGTGAAGAAGTCGGTCCCTGTCCTTGTTCTGGCGGTGAAGAAGTCGGTCCCTGTCCTTGTTCTGGCGGTGAAGAAGGATGGCGGTCTGCGCCCGTGCATTGACTATCAAGGTATCAACCAAATCACTGTGAGGTACAGCTACCCCCTGCCTCTCATATCCAGTGTGATAGAGTCAATGCACGGGGCTTCTTCACAAAATTGGATCTCAGGAGCGCTTACAACCTGGTGCGTATCCAGGAGGGGCACGAGTGGAAGACGTCATTTAGTACCACCTCAGGGCACTATGAGTACCTTGTCATGCCGTACGGGTTGATGTCTTCCAGGCCTTTGTAGACGAGATTTTCCGGGACCTGCACGGGCAGGGTGTAGTGGTGTATATATCGACCACATTCTGATATACTCCGCTACACGCGCCAAGTGTGTGTCCCTGGTGCGCAGGGTACTTGGTCGACTGTTGGAGCCTGACCTGTACGTCAAGGCTGAGAAATGTCTGTTCTTCCAACAGTCTGTCTCCTTCCTAGGGTACCGCATTTCCACTTCAGGGGTGGAGATGGAGAGTGACCAGATTTCCACTTCAGGGGTGGAGATTGAGTGACCGCATTACTTCACTGCTGAAGGGGGGACCGGTTACCTCGGCTCCCCTGCTGGCTCATCTGGATCTGGGATAGGAGCCGTGCTCCCTCAGCGCTCGGGTACGCCACTAAAGCTCCGTCCCTGTACTTTCTTTTCGAGGAAGCTCCGCCGCGAAACTATGATGTGGGGGATCGGGAGCTGTTGGCTGTTGGCTGTTGTCAAGGCTCTGAAGGTGTGGAGACATTGGCTTGAGGGGGCTAAACACCCTTTTCTCATCTGGACTGACCACCGCAATCTGGAGTACATCCGGGCAGCGAGGAGACGGAGCGGTCCATAGATCACTGATCATAGATCAGAGGAGCGGTCCATAGATCACACTCCCGAACTTCCGGCCTCTTGCCTGGTGGCACCGGTAGTGTGGGAGCTGGACGCGGACATCGAGCAGGTAGTACGTACAGAGCCCACTCCCCTCCACCTGCCCAGAGGGAAGTTACAGCCCTTACCCATTCCACAACGACCGTGGTCGCACCTGTCTGTGGACTTCCTCAAGGATCTTCCTCCCTCACGATCCTGGTCGTTGTAGATCAGTTCTCTAAGTCCTGCCGTCGCCTTCCTTTTCCCAGTCTCCCTACGGCCCTACAGACTGAGGAGGCCCTGTTTACACATGTCTTATGGGCACTATGGGGTGCCAGAGGATATAGTGTCTGATCGAGGTCCCCAGTTCACATCAAGGGTCTGGAGGGCGTTCATGGAACGTCTGGGGGTCTCGGTCAGCCATACCTCTGGTTTTCACCTCCGCAATCGGGTTTTCACCTGACACTCGACCCGAAACCTGCCCCTCCGCCTGCCCTGCCGGAAGCTGGGCCCGCGGATTGTGGGGCCATTCAAAGTCCTGAGGAGAGTGAACGAGGTTTGCTACAGGTTACATCTTCCCCCCGATTACCGTATTAACCCCTCGTTCCATGTGTCTCTCCTCAGGCCGGTGGTGTCTGGTCCACTCCAGAAGTCTGAGGTGGAGGTGCTGTTCGAGCCATACTGGACTCGAGGCGTCGGGCGAAGGCCTTCAGTACCTTGTGGAGTGGGAGGGGTACGGTCCGGAGGAGAGATGCTGGGTGCCGGTGGAGGACGTTTTGGACCCTTCGTTGCTGTGGGAGTTCCACCGTCTCCATCCGGATCGCCCTGCGCATCAAGGGGGGGTACTTTTACAACTTCCACAGAAGTCGGTCCCGCTCCTTGTTCGGGCAGCGACGTCACCGGCCTTCTAGCCATCGCCACCGGCCTTCTAGCCATCGCCGATCCACTTTTCATTTTCCATTTGTTTTGTCTTTGTTTTACACGCCTGGTTCCAATTCCAAATGACATGTTCATTATTGAACCCTCTGTTTTCCCCATGGTTTTTGTGCGGGATTGTTTTATGTATGTTTGGTCTGTTACTGTGGGCTCGGTATTTACGACACGTTATTGGAATATTTGAGTAAAGTTACATGTGTTACTCATCTCTACTGTCCTGACTCCTCTGCACCAGCTACACCCAGAACATTACAGTAGGACTGTTAACAAAGTAGCTGAATTGTCAATGACTGAGGTCACCCAAAGAAAAGTAATCCAGAACTTTCTCTGGTAAAGAATTACAAATCTACCACTTTCATATAAACCCCTCGATACACAGCAGAACATCTACACTGAATCCTTCCACCAAACATCCTGATTTGTTTTAATGAACACTTTTTACGACACTAAAATAACCTTCAACTACAGTATATATGAAGGGATTATTGTCATTGTTACTGTTACGAATCCCTTTTGGCCCGACAGTCTAGGGGGGATGGTAAAGAGACCCGTAACATAACTCATGCAAATTATAATTGTGACAAAGTAAAAGTGAGAACGAAATAACCACGACAACTGAAATCTACCGTCAAACTCAAGGTTTATTTGTAAATTGTCTGAGCCGTTGAATTGCGATTCTGCTTTGTCTCTATACTGACGCTTAGCTTGTTAGATTGCCTTGCGGAGGGAATAGCTACACTGTTTGTTTTCGGTCATGTTTCCAGTCGCCTTGCCCTGATTAAAAGCAGTGGCTCGCGCTTTCAGTTTTGTGCGAATGCTGCCATCAATCTATGGTTTCTGGTTGGGGAAGATTGGATTTAGGGGGCGCTATTTTAATTTTTGGATGAAAAACGTTCCTGTTTTAAACAAGATATTTTGTCACGAAAAGATGCTCGACTATGCATATAATTGACAGCTTTGGAAAGAAAACACTCTGACGTCTCCAAAACTGCAAAGATATTGTCTGTGAGTGCCACAGAACTGATGTTACAGGCGAAGCCCAGATAAAAATCCAACCAGGAAGTGCCGCATTTTTTGAAACCGCCTCATTGCCAATACAATCAGGGGACCACACAAATGATTTAGCCGGACTGAGCAAATCGGTCAATGGAGCAACTACTGCAGAGACATTTTTACAGAAGCTACGGTAGTAGCCAACCATCCCTAAAAAGCGGCGTAGCTCTCGTCTGGTGGTAGGTGCAGGGAATGCAGTTATAGCCAAGACCTTGGCATCAACAGGGCGCACCTGTCCATGACCAACCTCTTTACCGAGATAGGTAACAGTAACCTTCCCAAACTCGCACTTATCCCAGTTCAAGGTTAGAGAAGCAGCTGCCAACCGTTCACATACTACCCTTAGAGAGTCAACATGATCTGACCACTCAGACGAATAATTCACTAGGTCATCAAGGTATGCACTACAATTAGGAATGCCAGCTAATACGGAGTTAACCAGTCGTTGGAAAGTGGCTGGTGCATTTCGCATCCCAAAAGCCATGACTGAGTACTGTAGGAAGTTGTCTGGGGTCACAAAGGCAGAAATCTCAGAAGCACGTGAAGTTAACGGAACCTGCCAGTAACCTTTTAAGAGGTCCAACTTAGTTACATACTTAGCAGCACCAATAGTGTCGATACAGTCGTCCAGTCTGGGTAACGGGAACGAATCTGGCATTGTGACAGAATTTACCTTTCGATAATCCATACATAACCTGGACGTACCATCAGGTTTAGGAACTAGAATGCAAGGAGAACTCCAAGGGCTTGAACTTGGCTTAGCCAGGTCATTCTCCAACAAATATCTCACCTCATCCCTCATTATCTTCCTCTTGGAAGCGTTGATACGATATGGGTGTTGCTTGATAGGTGTAGCATTTCCAACATTAATGTCATGTTCCAACACATTTGTGCGAGTAGGAACGTCATTAAAGAGACATGGAAAACTGTGTAGTAGCCTCACAATATCATTGGCCTGTCCATCCGTTAAATGAACCAGACCTGACTGGATAGACAGCAGCATTTCTGAGTTGGGCAATCTAACACACTGCTGCTGAGTATTGCGCAACTCCAAGCCATCAACATCATAAATATGACAGTCCACTATCATCGCAGTAGTAGCAGAGGAGACAGCAGTACCTTCCTCTGTTTTTGAACTCTCTAACTGTGTGATGGGTCGGGTGTGGTAAGCTTTCAACATGTTAATGTGACACACACGAGATTGGCGTTGTCTATCAGGAGTTTGAAGCACATAGTCAGTTTCACTTATTTTATTTTCAATTAAATAAGGAGCAGAGAAACGAGCTGACAGTGAAGATCCTGGAACAGGCAGTAACACCAGTACTTGGTCACCTGGCTGTAGTGGACGAGAAACAACCTCTTTATCATAGTGTCTTTTCATGCTCCTCTGTGAGGAAGACAGAGCTTCCTTTGCGAGTGCCAGGCCAGCTAGTTAACATTAACCTACTACATCTAGCTACAGTACATGTTGATCTTCCATCCTCTCAGGCCAGCTAGTTAACATTAACCTACTACATCTAGCTACACTACATGTTGAACCTCCATCCTCTCAGGCCAGCTAGTTAACATTAGCCTACTACATCTAGCTACATGTTGAACTTCCATCCTCTCAGGCCAGCTAGTTAACATTAGTCTACTACATCTAGCTACATGTTGAACTTCCATCCTGTCAGGCCAGCTAGTTAACATTAACCTACTACATCTAGCTACAGTACATGTTGAACTTCCATCCTGTCAGGCCAGCTGGTTAACATTCGCCTACTACATCTAGCTACAGTACATGTTGATCTTCCATCCTCTCAGGCCAGCTAGTTAACATTAACCTACTACATCTAGCTACAGTACATGTTGAACTTCCATCCTCTCAGGCCAGCTAGTTAACATTAACCTACTACATCTAGCTACAGTACATGTTGATCTTCCATCCTGTCAGGCCAGGGGCACAACGTATGAATTTCAAATCAAATAAAATGTTGTTAGTCACATGTAGGTAGAGTTATTATAGTCACATGTAGGTAGGGGAAATAGGTTTTGTCGTGCCCTCTTCACAACTGTCTTGGTGTGCTTGGACCATGTTAGTTTGTTGGTAATGTGGACACCAAGGAACTTGAAGCTCTCAACCTGCTCCATTGCAGGTTGAATTTATGGTTGGATCAGAAACTCTGTTATAATCATTGTCCAGTACAGAGAATAAAAACAACAAGTCCAACTCCCTCCACCCATGGCTAATATAGGAAAGGGATTATTTTAGCTAGCTAGACAACAACACAATGAGATGCATTCAAGATTTTTTCTGTAAACGATGATATTTAGCTTGTGATGTGATTCACAGCTGAGCTCACTCAGTTTAGCTCAACGCTGATTGGCTATTAATCAATAAAACATTTATCAAGGGAGGCAAAATGCCCGCTGGTTTCTCTTTCATTCACTGCTGTGGGCAACAATATAATAAACCCACACAGTATCTAGAACTACACAATTTTTAAATATTTACTGACTAGAAATATAATAAACCCACACAGTATCTAGAACTACACAATTATTAAATATTTACTGACTAGAAATATAATAAACCACACAGTATCTAGAACTACACAACTACAAAATGTCAAAGTGAATGTAAATGCTATTTGGCCCTAAACAGACAGTCTGCCACTGTGAGCACCGTTTGTTCAAAAGACAAGTTCTAATTGACACACCAATTAGAACCTCACACAAAATATTAACATCTACAATAGAACCAATTGCCCTTTATGGAGGTAAACTGTGGGGTCCACTAACCAATCAAGATTGTAAATACTGCATGGAGAAATCACTAATTAACATCCATCACTAATTAATATCCATTACTAATTAATATCCATCACTAATTAATATACATCACTAATTAATATCCATCACTAATTAATACCCATCACTAATTAATATCCATCACTAATTAATATCAATCACTAATTAATATCCATCACTAATTCATATCCATCACTAATTAATATCCATCACTAATTAATACCCATCACTAATTAATACCCATCACTAATTAATATCAATCACTAATTAATATCCATCACTAATTAATATCCATCACTAATTAATATAATCACTAATTAATATCCATCACTAATTAATATCCAGAAACAAGTCTTCAATGTCTATAACCACATAAAACCAAGAGAGCAGCACTGAAATACCAAGAGATGAACATAGAGAAAAGTCCCTTCATCCAGCTGGTCCTGAAGCTTAGTTCACAAACCACTACTAACCCAACAAAGCCTCAGGACAGAACTCAGACAGTCTGGCCCAAACAAATTATAACCAAACGTACATAAACGATGGCAAACTATCTGACCACCGTGACTGAGAAAAAACGGAGAAAAAAATGGACAATGTACAGACTCAGTGAGTATAGCCTTGCTATTGAGAGAGGTAGGCAGAGAGAAGACAGGCTATGTGTCCACTGCCCACAAAATGAGTTGGATACTGAGCGGTACTTCCTAACCTCCTGCCAAATGTAAAACGATATAAGAGACACATGTTTCCCTCAGATTACAAAGACCCCAAAATAATTGGAAAACAAATATAATATTGACAAGTTCCTGTATCTGTTAGGTAAAATACCACAGTGTGCAATCATGTCAGCAGAATGTGTGACCTGTTGTGATGAGAACAGGGTAACCAGTGGAGAACAAACACCACAGTAAATAAAACCTAGGACTAGATTTATCACTTTAGTTCATTTCCCTTGACATTTGTACTTCTACTTTTTGTCCACACAGCTCCCGCGCTCCTACACACACCAGCTGACTGAGAGGACCTTAGTGGAGACAGCTGGTTGAGAGGGCCCTAGTGGAGCCAGCTGGTTGAGAGGGCCCTAGTGGAGCCCGCTGGTTGAGGGGGCCCTAGTGGAGCCAGATGGTTGAGAGGGCCCTAGTGGAGCCAGCTGGTTGAGAGGGCCCTGGTGGAGCCAGGTGGTTGAGAGGGCCCTAGTGGAGCCAGCTGGCTGAGAGGGCCTTAATGGAGCCGGCTGACTGAGAGGGCTTTAGTGGAGCTGGCTGACTGAGAGGTTCTAAGTGGAGCCAGCTGACTGAGAGGGCTAGTGGAGCCGGCTGACTGAGAGGGCCTTAGTGGAGCCAGCAGGTTGAGAGGGCCCTAGTGGAGCCAGCTGGTTGAGAGGGCCCGACAGGAGCCAGCTGGTTGAGAGGGCCCTAGTGGAGCCGGCTGGCTGAGAGGGCCCTAGTGGAGCCGGCTGGCTGAGAGGGCCCTAGTGGAGTCAGCTAGCTGAGAAGGTCTTAGTGTTGCCCTTGATTGACACTTTCTCTCTCCTCCACAAATATCCCCTCCCCTTTTCTCTCCCCTCCCTTTCTCTCTCATTCTCTCTCCTCCACAAATCTCTCTCCACTCCCCTTTTCTCACCCATTCCCCCTCTCTCCCCTCCCCTCCCCTCCTCTGTCCCCTCCACTTCTCTCTCCTCTGCTCACCCCATTCCTCCCCTCTCCTCTCTCTCACGCTGCTCATCTCTCTTTCTCTCTCTCGCGCATATTCTCTCTCGTTCTCTCTCTCTCTCATAGTGTTGGACCTGTTGATCTTGACTCAGCTCATAGACCTCTAGCATCTACACCCCCCCCTTCTCCTACTCTAACATAACACCAATATAATATATAATACATAATATATACTCTCATTCATTTACATAGAGACAGATACAATCAATCATTGACACACTGAATATACAACAGTCAGATGCATGACACCATCACAACTTAACTGACATTAGTGCCTGTCCCCAGATGGACAGTTAGACTACAGTAAAGTACATTTACAGGTGATCACATCATTGTCCTGCTTTGAGACACATTTTTACTGTCTGCTTCCAGTTGCATGTTATTTTACTAACCCTGCAAATTATAATATATCTTACAATATTACTGTCACACGTGTATATCAGTATAACAGCGTCCTACCTCTGCTCCACAACAGGGTCATCAGTACCACTGCAGGTATCATATCTGTCTCTAACTGGGGCTCCACTGAGCGAAACAAGTCTACTGTCATAAAGAGAGGACTGAAGAGTGAGAAATACTGCTAGACTATATGACTTCTATCTCATTACTTCCTTACTTATATGTGACCCACTTTTAAGCAGACAAGATCAGTGGTTAAACCCACCTACCTACAGGAAACACTGACATTAGAAAAACTCCACAGGAAACTGCTGGCAGAGCAGCAAAGTTACACATAGTGTGTCCTATAATATCACCTCTAACTTTCTACTGCTTGAGTTCACCTCTTATAGAATATTGGCTTAATGTTCCACTAAGGCCCAAGAGAGGAACAGGTTACTTGTTATGATGACATCACTGGTGAGAAGTCAGTGATACAAATATTTTCAGTTGGTTTATATGTCAGTCTCTCTCTCCCTCCTCCCTCGTCTCCTTCTACCAACCCAGTCTGTCAATAAGTCCTATCTCTCTCATCGCTCTCTCCCTCCTCCCTTGTCTCCTTCTACCAACCCAGTCTGTCAATAAGTCCTATCTCTCTCTCATCTCTCTTTCCCCTCTCTCTCCCTCCTCCCCTGTCTCCTTCTACCAACCCAGTCTGTCAATAAGTCCTATCTCTCTCTCATCTCTCTCTCCCCTCTCTCTCCCTCCTCCCCTGTCTCCTTCTACCAACCCAGTCTGTCAATAAGTCCTATCTCTCTCATCGCTCTCTCCCTCCTCCCTGTCTCCTTCTACCAACCCAGTCTGTCAATAAGTCATATCTCTCTCTCATCTCTCTCTACCTCCTCCCTTGTCTCCTTCTACCAACCCAGTCTGTCAATAAGTCATATCTCTCTCTCATCTCTCTCTCCCCTCTCTCTCCCTCCTCCCCTGTCTCCTTCAACCAACCCAGTCTGTCAATAAGTCCTATCTCTCTCGCCTCTCTCTCCCTCCTCCCCTGTCTCCTTCAACCAACCCAGTCTGTCATTAAGTCCTATCTCTCTCAACTCTCTCTCCCCTCTCTCTCCCCCTCCTCATCTCATTCTACCAACCCAGTCTGTCAATAAGTCCTATCTCTCTCTCATCTCTCTCTCCCCTCTCTCTCCCTGCTCCCCTGTCTCCTTCAACCAACCCAGTCTGTCAATAAGTCCTATCTCTCTCATCTCTCTCTCCCCTCTCTCTCCCCCTCCTCGTCTCCTTCTACCAACCCAGTCTGTCAGTGAGTGAGTGTCACGTTTGTTGTAGACATAATGAGCGGACCAAGGTGCAGCGTGAGTAGAGTTCCACATATTTATTAAAGTGAACCTTCAAAAAACAACACAGAATAAATTAATGTGAAGTTTGTAGAGCACAGAGCACTGAACCAAAACGGAACAATATCCCACAAACACAGGTGGGAAAAGGACCCCACTAAGTGTCATCCCCAATTAGAGGCAACGATCATCAGCTGCCTCCAATTGGGATCCATACTCACACCAACATAGAAATTCAAGACTAGAACACCCCCCAAGTCACGCCCTGACTTATTGCACCATCGAGAACCCTGGGGTTCTCTATGGTCAGGGCGTGACAGTAAGTCCTATCTCTCTCATCTCTCCCTCCTCCCCTGTCTCCTTCTACCAACTCAGTCTGTCAATAAGTCATATCTCTCTCTCATCTCTCTCTCCCTCCTCCCCTGTCTCCTTCTACCAACTGTCTGTCAATAAGTCATATCTCTCTCTCATCTCTCTCTCCCTCCTCCCCTGTCTCCTTCTACCAACTCAGTCTGTCAATAAGTCATATCTCTCTCTCATCTCTCTCCCTCCTCCCCTGTCTCCTTCTACCAACTGTCTGTCAATAAGTCCTATCTCTCTTTCTCTCATCTCTCTCTCCCTCCTCCCCTGTCTCCTTCTACCAACTCAGTCTGTCATTAAGTCCTATCTCTCTCTCATCTCTCTCTCCCTCCTCCCCTGTCTCCTTCTACCAACTCAGTCTGTCATTAAGTCCTATCTCTCTCTCTCTCATCTCTCTCTCCCTCCTCCCCTGTCTCCTTCTACCAACCCAGTCTGTCAGTAAGAACTAAACTCAGCAAAGAAGAAATGTCCTCTCACTGTCAACTGCGTTAATTTTCAGCAAACTTAACATGCGTAAATATTTGTATGAACATAGCAAGATTCAACAACTGAGACATAAACTGAACAAGTTCCACAGACATGTGACTAACAGAATTTGAAAAATGTGTCCCCGAACAAAGAGGGAAGGGGATCAAAATCAAAAGTAAAAGTCAGTATCTGGTGTGGCCACCAGCTGCATTAAGTACTGTAGTGCATCTCCTCCTCATGGACTGCACCATATTTGCTAGTTCTTGCTGTGAGATGTTACCCCAATCTTCCACCAAGGCACCTGCAAGTTCCCAGACATTTCAGTTCCCAGACTTGCCCTAGCCCTCACCCTCCTATCCAACAGGTCCCAGACGTGCCCTAGCTCTCACCCTCCTATCCAACAGGTCCCAGACGTGCCTTAGCCCTCACCCTCCTATCCAACAGGTCCCAGACGTGCCCTAGCCCTCACCCTCCTATCCAACAGGTCCCCGACGTGCCCTAGCCCTCCTATCCAACAGGTCCCAGACGTGCCCTTGCCCTCACCCTCCTATCCAACAGGTCCCAGACGTGCCCTAGCCCTCGCCCTCCTATCCAACAGGTCCCAGACGTGCCCTAGCCCTCACCCTCCTATCCAACAGGTCCCAGACGTGCCCTAGCCCTCGCACTCCGATCCAACAGATCCCAGACGTGCTCAATGGGATTGAGATCCGGGCTCTTCATTGGCCATGGCAGAACACTGATATTCCTGACTTGCAGGAAATCACGCACAGAACGAGCAGTATGGCTGGTGGCATTGTCATACTGGATGGTCATGTCAGGATGAGCCTGCAGGAAGGGTACCACATGAGGAAGGAGGATGTCTTCCCTGTAATGCACAGCGTTGAGATTGCCTTCAATGACAACAAGCTCAGTCCGATGATGCTGTGACACACCGCCCCAGACAATGACGGACCCTCTACCACCAATCGATCCTGCTCCAGAGTACAGGCCTCGGTGTAAACGCTCATTCCTTCCTCACCCCTAGTGAGACAAAACCGCGACTCATCAGTGAAGAGCACTTTTGCTTGTCTTGTCTGGTCCAGCGACGGTGGGTTTGTGCCCATAGGTGACGTTGTTGCCAGTGATGTCTGGTGAGGACCTGCGTTACGACAGGCCTACAAGCCCTCAGTCCAGCCTCTCTCAGCCTATTGCGGACAGTCTGAGCACTGATGGAGGGATTGTGCATTCCTGGTGTATATCGGGCAGTTGCTGTTGCCATCCTGCACCTGTCCCGTAGGTGTGATGTTTGGATGTACCGATCCTGTGCAGATGTTGTTACACGTGGTCTGCCACTGCGAGGATCATCAGCTGTCCATCCTGTCTCCCTATAGAGCTGTCTTAGGTGTCTCACAGTACGGACATTGCAATTTATTGCCCTAGCCACATCTGCAGTCCTCATGCCTCCTTGCAGCATGCCTAAGACACGTTCACGCTGATGAGCAGGGACCTGGGCATCTTTCTTTTGGTGTTTTTCAGAGTCAGTAGAAAGGCCTCTTTAGTGTCCTAAGTTTTCATAACAGTGACCTTAATTGCCTACCATCTGTAAGCTGTTAGTGTCTTAACGACCGTTACACAGGTGCATGTTCATTAATTGTTTATGGTTCACGGAACAAGCATGAAAAACAGTGTTAAACCCTTCACAATGAAGATCTGTGAAGTTATTTGGATTTTTACAAATTATCTTTGAAAGACAGGGTCCTGAAAAAGGGACTTTTGTTTTTTTGCTGAGTTTCTCTCATCTCTCTTCCTCCTCCCTTGTCTCCTTCTCCCAACCCAGTCTGTCAGTAAGTCCTACCTCTCTCTCTCTCATCCTCCTCTCGTGTCTCCGTCTCCCAACCCAGTCTGTCAGTATGTCCTCTCTCTCCTCTCCCTCCCCCTCCTGAGAAATACTGCTAGACTATATGACTTCTAGCTCATTACTTCCTTACTTATATGTGACCCACTTTTAAGCAGACAAGATCAGTGGTTAAACCCACCTACCTACAGGAAACACTGACATTAGAAAAACTCCACAGGAAACTGCTGACAGAGCAGCAAAGTTACACATAGTGTGTGCTATAATATCACCTCTAACTTTCTACTGCCTGAGTTCACCTCTTATAGAATATTGGCTTAATGTTCCAGCACCTAAATAGAAACAGTACCAGCACCCAAAAGGAGTACTGATGAGGTCTCATGTTAGAGCAGGAGAAGGGGGGATGTGGTGTAGAAGCTAGAGGTCTGTTACCCAAGTCAACTCAACAGGCCTGATGCTATATGTCAGGGTCAGGCTGGGCTGGGCCAAGAGAGGAACAGGTTACTGGTTATGATGACATCACTGGTGAGAAGTGAGTGATACAAATATATTCAGCTGATTTAAATGTGAGTCTCTCTCTCCCTCCTCCCCTGTCTCCTTCTACCAACCCAGTCTCAATAAGTCCTATCTCTCTCTCTCTCTCATCTCTCTCTCCCTCCTCCCCTGTCTCCTTCTACCAACTCAGTCTGTCAATAAGTCCTCTCTCTCTCTCTCTCTCTCATCTCTCTCTCCCTCCTCCCCTGTCTCCTTCTACCAACTCAGTCTGTCAATAAGTCCTCTCTCTCTCTCTCTCATCTCTCTCTCCCTCCTCCCCTGTCTCCTTCTACCAACTCAGTCTGTCAATAAGTCCTCTCTCTCTCATCTCTCTCTCCCTCCTCCCCTGTCTCCTTCTACCAACTCAGTCTGTCAATAAGTCCTATCTCTCTCTCTCATCTCTCTCTCCCTCCTCCCCTGTCTCCTTCTACCAACTCAGTCTGTCAATAAGTCCTATCTCTCCCTCCTCCCGTGTCTCCTTCTACCAACTCAGTCTGTCAATAAGTCCTATCTCTCTCTCTCATCTCTCTCTTCCTCCTCCCCTGTCTCCTTCAACCAAATCAGTCTGTCAATAAGTCCTATCTAGCTCTCTCTCATCTCTCTCTCCCTCCTCCCCTGTCTCCTTCTACCAACCCAGTCTGTCAAAAAGTCCTATCTCTCTCTCTCTCATCTCTCTCTCCCTCCTCCCCTGTCTCCTTCTACCAACCCAGTCTGTCAATAAGTCCTATCTCTCTCTCTCATCTCTCTCTCCCTCCTCCCCTGTCTCCTTCTACCAACCCAGTCTGTCAATAAGTCATATCTCTCTCTCTCTCATCTCTCTCTCCCTCCTCCCCTGTCTCCTTCTACCAACCCAGTCTGTCAATAAGTCCTATCTCTCTCTCTCTCATCTCTCTCTCCCTCCTCCCCTGTCTCCTTCTACCAACTCAATCTGTCAATAAGTCATATATCTCATCTCTCTCTCCCTCCTCCCCTGTCTCCTTCTACCAACCCAGTCTATCAATAAGTCCTATCTCTCTCTCTCTCATCTCTCTCTCCCTCCTCCCCTGTCTCCTTCTACCAACCCAGTCTGTCAATAAGTCATATCTCTCTCTCTCTCATCTCTCTCTCCCTCCTCCCCTGTCTCCTTCTACCAACCCAGTCTGTCAATAAGTCCTATCTCTCTCTCTCTCATCTCTCTCTCCCTCCTCCCCTGTCTCCTTCTACCAACTCAGTCTGTCAATAAGTCATATATCTCATCTCTCTCTCCCTCCTCCCCTGTCTCCTTCTACCAACTCAGTCTGTCAATAAGTCCTATCTCTCTCTCTCTCATCTCTCTCTCCCTCCTCCCCTGTCTCCTTCTACCAACCCAGTCTGTCAATAAGTCCTATCTCTCTCTCTCCCGCCTCCCCTGTCTCCTTCTACCAACCCAGTCTGTCAATAAGTTCTATCTCTCTCTCTCTCATCTCTCTCTCCCTCCTCCCCTGTCTCCTTCTACCAACCCAGTCTCAATAAGTCCTATCTCTCTCTCTCTCATCTCTCTCTCCCTCCTCCCCTGTCTCCTTCTACCAACTCAGTCTGTCAATAAGTCATATCTCTCTCTCTCATCTCTCTCTCCCTCCTCCCCTGTCTCCTTCTACCAACTCAGTCTGTCAATAAGTCCTATTTCTCTCTCTCTCTCATCTCTCTCTCCCTCCTCCCCTGTCTCCTTCTACCAACTCAGTCTGTCAATAAGTCCTATCTCTCTCTCTCTCATCTCTCTCTCCCTCCTCCCCTGTCTCCTTCTACCAACTCAGTCTGTCAATAAGTCCTATCTCTCTCTCTCTCATCTATCTCTCCCTCCTCCCCTGTCTCCTTCTACCAACCCAGTCTGTCAATAAGTCATATCTCTCTCTCTCTCTCATCTCTCTCTCCCTCCTCCCCTGTCTCCTTCTACCAACTCAGTCTGTCATTAAGTCATATCTCTCTCTCTCTCTCTCTCCCTCCTCCCCTGTCTCCTTCTACCAACACAGTCTGTCAATAAGTCCTATCTCTCATCTCTCTCTCCCTCCTCCCCTGTTTCCTTCTACCAACCCAGTCTGTCAGTAAGTCCTATCTCTCTCTCATCTCTCTCTCCCTCCTCCCCTGTCTCCTTCTACCAACTCAGTCTGTCAATAAGTCATATCTCTCTCTCTCATCTCTCTCCCTCCTCCCCTGTCTCCTTCTACCAACCCAGTCTGTCAATAAGTCCTATCTCTCTCTCTCTCATCTCTCTCTCCTCCCCTGTCTCCTTCTACCAACTCAGTCTGTCAATAAGTCATATCTCTCTCTCATCTCTCTCTCCGTCCTCCCCTGTCTCCTTCTACCAACTCAGTCTGTCAATAAGTCCTATCTCTCTCTCTCATCTCTCTCTCCCTCCTCCCCTGTCTCCTTCTACCAACTCAGTCTGTCAATAAGTCCTATCTCTCTCTCTCTCTCTCATCTCTCTCTCCTCCCCTGTCTCCTTCTACCAACCCAGTCTGTCAGTAAGAACTAAACTCAGCAAAAAAAGAAACGTCCTCTCACTGTCAACTGCCTTTATTTTCAGCAAACTTAACAAGTGTAAATATTTGTATGAACATAACAAGATTCAACAACTGAGACATGAACTGAACAAGTTCCACAGACATGTGACTAACAGAAATTGAAAAATGTGTCCCTGAACAAAGGGGGGAGAGAGTCAAAATCAAAAGTAACAGTCAGTATCTGGTGTGGCCACCAGCTGCATTAAGTACTGTAGTGCATCTCCTCCTCATGGTCTGCACCATATTTGCTAGTTCTTGCTGTGAGATGTCATCCCAATGTTCCACCAAGACACCTGCAAGTTCCCAGACATTTCAGTACCCAGACATGCCCTAGCCCTCACCCTCCGATCCAACAGGTCCCAGACATGCACTAGACCTCACCCTCCGATCCAACAGGTCCCAGGCGTGCCCTAGCCCTCGCCCTCCTATTCAACAGGTCCCAGACGTGCTCAATGGGATTGAGATCCGGGCTCGTCGCTGGTCGATGGCAGAACACTGATATTCCTGTCTTGCTGGAAATCACGCACAGAACGAGCAGTAATGCTGGTGGCATTGTCATGCTGGAGGGTCATGTCAGGATGAGCCTGCAGGAAGGGTACCACATGAGGGAGGAGGATGTCTTCCCTGTAACGCACAGCATTGAGACAACCTGCAATGACAACAAGCTCAGTCCGATGATGCTGTGACACACCGCCCCAGACCATGACGGACCCTCCACCTGCAAATCGATCCCGCTCCAGAGTACAGGCCTCGGTGTAAACGCTCATTCCTTCCTCACCCCTGGTGAGACAAAACCGCGACTCATCAGTGAAGAGCACTTTTGCCAGTCCTGTCTGGTCCAGCGACGGTGGGTTTGTGCCCATAGGTGACGTTGTTGCCAGTGATGTCTGGTGAGGACCTGCGTTACAACAGGCCTACAAGCCCTCAGTCCAGCCTCTCTCAGCCTATTGCGGACAGTCTGAGCACTGATGGAGGGATTGTGCATTCCTGGTGTATATCGGGCAGTTGCTGTTGCCATCCTGCACCTGTCCCGTAGGTGTGATGTTTGGATGTACCGATCCTGTGCAGATGTTGTTACACATGGTCTGCCACTGCAAGGATCATCAGCTGTCCATCCTGTCTCCCTGTAGAGCTGTCTTAGGCGTCTCACAGTACGGACATTACAATTTATTGCCCTAGCCACATCTGCAGTTGTCATGCCTCCTTGCAGCATGCCTAAGGCACGTTCACGCTGATGAGCAGGGACCCTGGGCATCTTTCTTTTGGTGTTTTTCAGTCAGTAGAAAGGCCTCTTTAGTGTCCTAAGTTTTCATAACAGTGACCTTAATTGCCTACCATCTGTAAGCTGTTAGTGTCTTAACGACCGTTACACAGGTGCACGTTCATTCATTGTTTATGGGTCACTGAACAAGCATGAAAAACAGTGTTAAACCCTTCACAATGAAGATCTGTGAAGTTATTTGGATTTTTACAAATTATCTTTGAAAGACAGGGTCCTGAAAAAGGGACATTTCTTTTTTTGCTGAGTTTCTCTCATCTCTCTTCCTCCTCCCGTGTCTCCTTCTCCCAACCCAGTCTGTCAGTATGTACTCTCTCTCTCTCTCTCTCGCTCTCTCTCTCATCCTCCTCCCATGTCCCCTTCTCCCAACCCAGTCTGTCAGTATGTCCTCTCTCTCTCTCTCCTCCCATGTCCCCTTCTCACATCCCAGTCTGTCAGTATGTCCTCTCTTTCTCATCCTCCTCCCATGTCTCCTTCTCCCAACCCAGTCTGTCAGTATGTCCTCTCTCTCTCTCTCTCCTCCCGTGTCTCCTTCTCCCAACCCAGTCTGTCAGTATGTCCTCTCTCTCTCTCTCTCTCTCTCTCTCTCTCTCGCTCTCTCTCTCTCTCTCATCCTCCTCCCATGTCCCCTTCTCCCAACGCAGTCTGTCAGTATGTCCTCTCTCTCTCCTCCCATGTCCCCTTCTCACATCCCAGTCTGTCAGTATGTCCTCTCTCTCTCATCCTCCTCCCATGTCTCCTTCTTCCAACCCAGTCTGTCAGTACGTCCTCTCTCTCTCTCTCCTCCCGTGTCTCCTTCTCCCAACCCAGTCTGTCAGTATGTCCTCTCTCTCTCTCCTCTCCCTCCCCCTCCTGAGAAATACTGCTTGGCTATATGACTTCTAGCTCATTACTTCCTTACTTATATGTGACCCACTTTTAAGCAGACAAGATCAGTGGTTAAACCCACCTACCTACAGGAAACACTGACATTAGAAAAACTCCACAGGAAACTGCTGGCAGAGCAGCAAAGTTACACATAGTGTGTCCTATAATATCACCTCTAACTTTCTAATGATTCAGTTCACCTCTTATAGAATATTGGCTTAATGTTCCAGCACCTAAATATAAACAGTACCAGCACCCAAAATGAGTACTGATGAGGTCTCATGTTAGAGCAGGAGAAGGGGGGATGTGGTGTAGAAGCTAGAGGTCTGTTACCCAAGTCAACTCAACAGGCCTGATGCTATATGTCAGGGTCAGGCTGGGCTGGGCCAAGAGAGGAAAAGGATACTGGTTATGATGACATCACTGGAGAGAAGACAGTGATAAAAATATATTCTCTCTCTCCCCCTCCTCCCTCTCTACCCTACTTCCCTTCCCCTCCCCCTCTCTGTCTCCCTCCCATCCTTTAATTTATATTAAATAAAGTAAGGGGAGGTAGAAGAAGGGGAAAGGGGGAGAAGAGGAGAGGAGAGGGGGTAGAAGAGGAGAGGGAGGAGAAGAGGAGAGGAGAGGGAGGAGAAGAGGAGAGGGGGAGAATAGGAGAGGAGAGGGAGGAGAAGAGGAGAGGGGGGAGAAGAGGAGAGGAGGAAGAAGAGGAGAGGGGGCAGAAGAGGAGAGGAGAGGGGGCAGAAGAGGAGAGACGAGGGGGGAGAAGAGGAGAGAAGAGGGGGGAGAAGAGGAGAGAAGAGGGGGGAGAAGAGGAGAGGGGGCAGAAGAGGAGAGGGGGCAGAAGAGGAGAGGGGGTAGAAGAGGAGAGACGAGGGGGGAGAAGAGGAGAGAAGAGGGGGGAGAAGAGGAGAGGGGGGAAAAGAGGAGAGGGGTCAGAAGAGGAGAGAAGAGGGGGGAGGAGAGGGGAGAGAAGAGGAGAGAAGGGAGAAGATGAGAGGAGGGGGGAGAAGAGGAGAGGAGAGGGGGGAGAAGAGGAGAGAAGGGAGAAGAGGATAGAAGGGAGAAGAGGAGAGGGGAGAGAAGAGGAGAGGAGAGAAGTGAGAAGAGGAGAGGAGAGGGGGGAGAAGAGGAGAGGAAAGAAGGGAGAAGAGGAGAGGAGAGGGGGAGAAGAGGAGAGGAGAGAAGGGAGAAGAGGAGAGGGGGAGGAGAGGAGGGGGGAGAAGAGGAGAGGAGAGGGGGGAGAAGAGAAGAGGAGAGGAGAGGGGGAGAAGAGGAGAGGAGGGGGGAGAGAGGAGAGGAGAGGGGGGAGAATAGGAGAGGAGGGGGGGAGAAGAGGAGGGGAGAGGGGGGAGAAGAGGAGAGGAGGGGGGGAGAAGAGGAGGGGAGAGGGGGGATAAGAGAAGAGAAGAGGAGAGGGGGAGGAGAGGAGAGGAGAGGGGGAGAAGAGGAGAGGAGGGGGGAGAGAGGAGAGGAGAGGGGGAGAAGAGAAGAGGAGAGGGGGAGAAGAGGAGAGGAGAGAAGGGAGAAGAGGAGAGGGGAGAAGAGGAGAAGAGAGGGGGGAGAAGAGGAGAGGAGAGGAGAGGGAGAGAAGAGGAGAGAAGGGAGAAGAGGAGAGGGGGGAGAAGAGGAGATGAGGGGGGAGAAGAGGAGGGGAGAGGGGGGATAAGAGAAGAGAGGAGGAGAGGGGGAGAAGAGAAGAGGAGGGCCTGCCTGCCTGCGTGCCTGTAGTATATACACGAAATCAACAAAAGTATGTGGACACCTGATCGTCAAACATCTCAATCCAAAATCATGGGCATTTGCATACCCCTGCTGTCTGGTCAGGTAGAATATCACCTGTGATGCTGTCTGGTCCTGGAGAATATCACCTGTGATGCTGTCTGGTCCAGAAGAATATCACCTCTCACAATATTGGGGCAGCAGGGTAGCCTAGTGGTTAGAATGTTATGTAAGGATCAGACTGTATAGGCTATATTACATGTATTTAGTGTATTATTGGGGCAGCAGGGTAGTGGTTAGAATGTTATGTAAGGATCAGACTGTATAGGCTATATTACATGTATTTAGTGTATTATTGGGGCAGCAGGGTAGTGGTTAGAATGTTATGTAAGGATCAGACTGTCTAGGCTATATTACATGTATTTAGTGTATTATTGGGGCAGCAGGGTAGTGGTTAGAATGTTATGTAAGGATCAGACTGTCTAGGCTATATTACATGTATTTAGTGTATTATTGGGGCAGCAGGGTAGCCTAGTGGTTAGAATGTTATGTAAGGATCAGACTGTATAGGCTATATTACATGTATTTAGTGTATTATTGGGGCAGCAGGGTAGTGGTTAGAATGTTATGTAAGGATCAGACTGTATAGGCTATATTACATGTATTTAGTGTATTATTGGGGCAGCAGGGTAGTGGTTAGAATGTTATATAAGGATCAGACTGTATAAAAGCCAAGTACTAAGAATGAAGAGTCAGTTCTTCCATGGAATTGTTCAGCTTTGTTACTGTTTGTAATAAAGTCTAGTTGAATTCACAGGTTCTGGTTTGGTGAAATAGTTGATTCAATATTTTACACAACAGTCAATGTGTCTAAACTGTAAGAACATTGAAATTAAGTTGTTTTCAAGTCGTTATTAACAACAGCCTGAAAATTAATATTTACAACCTTCAACTAAAACCAAACGTATATTGGACGTTGGGTATCGTCTTCTTTTCAACGTCTTTTCAATGACATTTAGCTAGGTGGTACAGCCCAATGTCAAAACACAGCTTTAATGTGTCCAAATTAATAACCAATATGCAGAAACCATTTGTGATACTGAAAACCTCAACATAAAATGTACCATCTGCACAAACATCTGCAACAATAATCATATTACTGAAACAAGCACCTTTTAAAATGCACCAGCACCAGAAACACTGTTGTTCTGACAAGTAGCAATAAATCACTGATATCAATTAGGGGGGAAATCAGGTTGTTGGTGCTGTTGAAACTAACACAACTAAAAACACATGGAAATGGGAGATATATTTTACCTCCCTGGTTAGAGGACAAATCAGGTTGTTGGTGCTGTTGAAACTAACACAACTAAAAACACATGGAAATGGGAGATATATTTTACCTCCCTGGTTAGAGGACAAATCAGGTTGTAGGTGCTGTTGAAACTAACACAACTAAAAACACATGGAAATGGGAGATATATTTTACCTCCCTGGTTAGAGGACAAATCAGGTTGTTGGTGCTGTTGAAACTAACACAACTAAAAACACATGGAAATGGGAGATATATTTTACCTCCCTGGTTAGAGGACAAATCAGGTTGTTGGTGCTGTTGAAACTAACACAACTAAAAACACATGGAAATGGGAGATATATTTTACCTCCCTGGTTAGAGGACAAATCAGGTTGTTG
The DNA here is from genome assembly GCF_057628025.1 of Oncorhynchus mykiss. Taxonomy (NCBI): domain Eukaryota; kingdom Metazoa; phylum Chordata; class Actinopteri; order Salmoniformes; family Salmonidae; genus Oncorhynchus; species Oncorhynchus mykiss. The sequence goes on along the minus strand of NC_143040.1, from coordinate 8,221,849 downwards.
GTGCTGTTGAAACTAACACAACTAAAAACACATGGAAATGGGAGATATATTTTACCTCCCTGGTTAGAGGACAAATCAGGTTGTTGGTGCTGTTGAAACTAACACAACTAAAAAAACACATGGAAATGGGAGATATATTTTACCTCCCTGGTTAGAGGACAAATCAGGTTGTTGGTGCTGTTGGAACTAACACGACTAAAAACACATGGAAATGGGAGATATATTTTACCTCCCTGGTTAGAGGACAAATCAGGTTGTTGGTGCTGTTGAAACTAACACAACTAAAAACACATGGAAATGGGAGATATATTTTACCTCCCTGGTTATAGGACAAATCAGGTTGTTGGTGCTGTTGAAACTAACACAACTAAAAACACATGGAAATGGGAGATATATTTTACCTCCCTGGTTAGAGGACAAATCAGGTTGTTGGTGCTGTTGAAACTAACACAACTAAAAACACATGGAAATGGGAGATATATTTTACCTCCCTGGTTAGAGGACAAATCAGGTTGTTGGTGCTGTTGAAACTAACACAACTAAAAACACATGGAAATGGGAGATATATTTTACCTCCCTGGTTAGAGGACAACCTGCAGAAGACAGTCAGCTACATTTTGGAGAGATGCATTTACATTTAGAGGTCGTTAAACAAAGGAACACAACACTTATTTTTCATCCCTCATCGATATCATGTTGAAATCATTTGTGTGAGAGTCTGGAGATGAGTTTGTCCTGTTAAAACTAACAGTTCAAAAACCACATGGAATCTGGGAATAATGTGTACATCACTGGTTAGAGGACAACTTGTAGAAAACATCTAGCTACATTTTGATTCAAGTGGGTCACCAATGCTGTAAGTGTAACACAGCTCTTTTTGTGTTAGTCACTTTCTGTTATATCATATAAATAGCACTCTTTCAATTCAGAGCCTGGATTTTCCCCCTGAGGCTAATATCCATATCATGCAGAAATCAATTGAACAGGGGGCAAACGTTTAGTGTTCTACATTGTGACATCATTAAAATACTCCTTCTACAATGTTAAAACATTCTACATTGTGACATCATTAAAATACTCCTACTACAATGTTAAAACATTCTACATTGTGACATCATTAAAATACTCCTACTACAATGTTTAAACATTCTACATTGTGACATCATTAAAATACTCCTTCTACAATGTTTAAACATTCTACATTGTGACATTAATTCATTGATATCATGAAACAACTCCATCATTAATGTATTTTCTGATGTTTGATCAGAGATCTTTTATCAGAGTATCTCTTGTCACATTGATCACAGCTAGGAGGTTTCTCTCCTGTGTGTGTTCTCTGGTGTATAATCAGATGACTAGATGTAGTAAAATTATTCCCACATTGTTCACAGCTATAAGGTTTCTCTCCTGTGTGTGTTCTCTGGTGTATAATCAGATGGCTGGATGTAGTAAAATTCTTCCCACATTGTTCACAACTATGAGGTTTCTCTCCTGTGTGTTTTCTCTGGTGTGATACCAGGTTGCTTGACTGAGTAAAATTCTTCCCACATTGATAACAGCTGTAAGGTTTCTCTCCTGTGTGTGTTCTCTGGTGAGATAACAAGCTGCTTGACTGAGTAAAACTCTTCCCACATTGATCACAGCTATAAGGTTTCTCTCCTGCGTGTGTTCTCTGGTGTACAATCCGATGGCTAGATGTAGTAAAACTCTTTCCACATTGATCACAGCTATAAGGTTTCTCTCCAGTGTGAATTCTCATGTGTACTTTTAGTGAATTTGATCTTAAGTAACTCTTCCCACAGTTAGAGCAGCAGTGCGATTTCTTCCCTGTTGGTCTCCACTGGTGTTTCTTGAGGTGTTCTGATCGGGAGGGACTCTTCTCTGCCTCGTCAGCTTCATGATGTTGTTGAGGCTCCCCAGAGGATCCACGATAGTCACATCTCTCTCCTGTGTGAACAACAAGTCAGACAGATGGTTAAAGGCCCACAACAGCAGAAATCCACTGTAAAAGGTGATGCCAACAGCGTAGCCATGATGTTGTACAACAATTGACGTCTGTAATGAATGTTAAAATTATTTGACAATTGTCTTGAAACAGTTAAGTGAGCAACAATAGTCATATTTTGTCATGTTTTCACATTAGTCGTAACATCGATGATTGTCGGCTAGAAATAAGTTATTACAGTTGCTGAACCCCTAACAAGTGTGCCAGACAACCTTTGGTCACCAATATAGGCCCCTTTCTGTGTTTGCTAAAATAGGCGCACGAGGGAAATGAATTGAATGTGAGAGTGGTTACATTTATCCAGCCCCCAGAGTGGTTACATTTATCCAGCCCCCATCCCTCAGCTGTTTACCAAACCAAGTCTCAGGGCAGCCATTTTGTTGCTGTTTAAATCCTAGGTTGTCCCTTTTAAGACAGTACTTACTAGTGTTAATCACGGCCCGGTTTCTCAAAACCATTTTACGGCTAAGTTCACCGTTAGAACCATAGGATGCGTTAAGATGCGTTGGGGAAACCGGGCCCAGATGTCCAGTTTCCTCTTCGTCCTCCTCCTCCTTTTTCGATGTGACAGTCATCTCCCCCTCCTCCTCTTTCACTCCATAAACTGCATCCTCCTCTCTCTCCGCTTCCTCTTCTTTTACTGTAACATCCTCCTCCTCTTTCACTCCATCCTCCTCTCTCTCCGCTTCCTATTCTTTTACTGTAACATCCTCCTCCTCTTTCACTCTGAACGCGTCTTCCTTTTCATTCACTGAAACGTCTTTATCTTCTTCTTTCACGGTAACAGCCTCACCCTCTACTTGTTTTTGTATTGTAACATCCTTCTCTTCCTCCTCCTCTTTCAGGAGAACTTCTTTCTCCGTCCAGAAGACCTCCTCTTCTTTAGCAGGAGGAGAGTAACTTAGTGAACTCATGGTCGGAGATGTTCGCTAGCTAGCATTAGCAACTAGCCTAGTTCTAAGCTAATTTAGCAAACCAGCTAGCTGACAAACAACGTAAATATATAATTAAATGGGCCAACACGTACATACGACAGAAGTGTGTTTAATACACAGCGACTAATATACATCAAAACAGTGTAAAGAGAGTGAATGTTGTAGCTATGTTTGCTATAAAGCTACCGAGGTGTCTAACTGTTGTTGTTGAAGGAGCGTCCCGTCCACTAGATTATACGTCACACTGGCAGCGTCGCCTGAACCTAAAAGACGCACATCGCCATCTGCTGACTGGAGTGGCAACGCAGTTGAGGAACCAAAAGTTTATTTTTAATTTATTTCATTAAAGTTGATTATCATATTAAGTCGTTCAAAGAGAAGCATGTGTTGATTTATTCGTTTTTAATGAGTGATAATTTAAAACAAACTCTAGACCCACTACATATTTACATTGAACCATAGTTCTGACATGGATCATTTAGACCCACTACATATTTACATTGAACCATAGTTCTGACATGGATCATTTTGACCCACTATATATTTACATTGAACCATAGTTCTGACATGGATCATTTTGACCCACTATATATTTACATTGAACCATAGTTCTGACATGGATCATTTTGACCCACTATATATTTACATTGAACCATAGTTCTGACATGGATCATTTAGACCCACTATATATTTACATTGAACCATAGTTCTGACATGGATCATTTTGACCCACTATATATTTACATTGAACCATAGTTCTGACATGGATCATTTTGACCCACTATATATTTACATTGAACCATAGTTCTGACATGGATCATTTTGACCCACTATATATTTACATTGAACCATAGTTCTGACATGGATCATTTTGACCCACTACATATTTACATTGAACCATAGTTCTGACATGGATCATTTTGACCCACTATATATTTACATTGAACCATAGTTCTGACAGGGATCATTTTGACCCACTGCATATTTACATTGAACCATAGTTCTGACATGGATCATTTTGACCCCAGAGGCATATATTTTATCACAGCCAAAATGTGGTTCATTCAATTCATCCAATGTTTCATGACTTTGTAAATCAACTTGTTCTTAATACATCTAAATCCTGGTTTAGTGTTTCTGTATCAATAAGGACTTTTAACAAATTAAAATCCTTTGGAGTCATTTTGACTCCATCCAAAATCACCTTTGATAAATAAGACGTTTATTTCAAATCAAAATCACATTTTATTGGTCACATACACGTGTTTAGCAAATGTTATTGCAGGTGTAGCAAAATGCTTGTGTTTCTAGCTCCGGCAGTGCAGTAATACCTAACAAGTAATATCTAATAATTTCACAAATCTAAGTATTTGAATGTAGGTTTCTCTGTAGACATGATCCATCCCACCAGAGGGTGGAGGGGCACCTGTATCAGTGGTTTTGACCAGATAGACACCTGCAGACACACAGTATAGTGCCTCCCATGTTCTCTCCTAAGATTGGACTTTCTATACCACGTATCACCTGACTGTGTACAAAACTGCCAATGATAGAAACCTCTTCCAGTGGTATACAGTGTATTCATTAAGTATTCAGACCCCTTCACTTATTCCACATTTAGTTACGTTACAGCTTCATTCTAAAATGTAATATGTTTTTCCCCTCATCAACCGACACACAAAACCCCATAATAACAAACCAAAAACAGGCTTGAAATTTTTGCAAATGTATTTACTTAAGTATTCAGACCCTTTGATATGAGACTCCATATTGAGCTCAGACATCCTGATTCCATTGATCATCCTTGAGATGATTCTACAACTTGATTGGAGTCCACCTGTGGTAAATTCAATAAATTAGTCATGGTTTGGAAAGGCAGACACCTGTCTATATAAGGTCCCACAGTTTACAGTGCATGTCAGAGCAAAAACCAAGCCATGAGGTCAAAGGAATTGTCGGTAGACAGGAATGTGTCGAAGCACAGATCTGTGGAAAGGTACCAAAAATGTCTGTAGCATTGATGTTCCCCATGAACACAATGGCCGCCGTCATTCTTAAATGGAAGAAGTTTGGAACCACCAATACTCTTTCTAGAGCTGGCCACCCGGCCAAACTGAGAAATCGGGGGAGAAGGGCCTTGGTCAAGGAGGTGAACAAGAACCCGATGTTCACTCTGACAGAGCTCCAGATTTCCTCTGTGGAGACGGGAGAACCTTCCAGAAGGACAACCATCTCTGCAGCACTCCACCAATCAGGCCTTAATGTAGCAGTGATTAAATTGTCAACATTTATTTCAATGGACAATTCTGTGAACTGTTCTGTGAAATGTGTTGGTTAGAGATGAATTGCAGGAGCTTGCAGGGATTTGTAGGCATGTTGTCTACTTTGATGCTAATTAGCATTTTCGAATCTGAGAGTAGAGAGAGACATCCCCATTAGTTCCTGCCAAGGCAGCAGCTACTCTTCCTGGGGTTTATTATGGATCCCCATTAGTTCCTGCCAAGGCAGCAGCTACTCTTCCTGGGGTTTATTATGGATCCCCATTAGTTCCTGCCATGGCAGCATCTACTCTTCCTGGGGTTTAATATGGATCCCCATTAGTTCCTGCCAAGGCAGCAGCTACTCTTCCTGGGGTTTATTATGGATCCCCATTAGTTCCTGTCAAGGCAGCAGCTACTCTTCCTTGGATCCAGCTAAAATAAAGGCGGTCATACCATTTTAAAAACATGACAATAAATTGACAACACACTGTGTCCTCAGTCACCTTGTCCCAGAGAGGTTTACATGGTTATCAAAACATCACACCAGGGTGAGTCTAAACAAAACACAGCCCTGTGGGGAAAATGAATGGAACCATCTCCCTGTTTGACCTCTAGTTGTTATGGATATTATGACTCTACAGAGACACACAGTGGACCTGTCAAAATATGTTCCATTGATAAATCACACTTTATTTAACCTCAATGTCATCTTGTGTTTACATGGCATTGTAGATTTTAGCTGTATATAGGATGTATTCTGGATGTTTTCAGTGTGTTTTTAACCCTTTCAGACAATGGATTAATCACAATTAAAAATAGTGCACTAACATTACACAAAGTGAACTCAAGTCTGACAGCCCAAACAAACACACATTCTCAGTCAAAAACACAAGTCAGAACACAGCCTCTCGATTCTCTCATGTGTTTTCAGGTTCTCTGACTGGGAAAAGGTCTTTCCACAATGAGAGCAGTGGTATGTCTTCTCCTCCTGTGTATTTGTATGTATTCTTTCATGCTCTTTCAGGTACCTTAACCGGGTAAATCTCTCTCCACACTGGGAGCAGCGGTACATCTTCTTACCTGTGTGTGTCCTCTCATGCTTGTTCAGGTTTCCTACCTGGCCAAAACTCTTTCCACAATGGGAACATTGGAAAAGCTTTTCCCCTGTGTGTCCCCTCTCATGCGTTTGCAGGCTCCCTAACTGGGTAAACGACATTCCACATTGGGAACAGTGGTAAGGCTTCTCTCCAGTGTGTATTCTCTTATGTGTTCTCAGGCTCCCTAACTGGGTAAAACTCTTTCCACACTGGGAGCAGTGATGTCGTCCTGCTGGTTTGGACGTCTCGGGGTCTGGTTTCCCTGAAGGACTCTTCCTGCTGTCAGAAGGAGAGTCTGGTCTCTCTCCTGTCAAAGACAAACAGATGATTTAATTAAACAGAGACCTGAATGAAACCTCCACATGATAAAACTTCCTATGACGTTTAATCTAGACTAGAAGCCTCAATCACCTGAAATCGCCTCCAGTTTAGTACAGTGGAATTGCAGTATTGAATGAAGGCAAGTCCATTCCGTGAGACATTTAAGTTATGATTTTAGGTGCAAATCCATTGTTAAAGTTTTGTTGTTGGCCAGCTTCTTGATGGTATTCACATCTTACAGTGTAGCTATATCATTTCCTACATTAAAAAACGGCATTTAAGCTCAGAACTAGAGTAGAATGCCGTTTTAAAACCATGTATCAGTTCAACAACTATTTAAGACAGGACTTACTGGTGTTACTCAGATCTTCTGTCTCCTCCTCTTCTTCCCTCTCCTCCTCCTTCAATATGACAGTTATCTCTCCTTCATTCACTCCAAAAAAAGTATAATCGTTTTCTTCCTCTTCTTTCTGTGTAACAGCCTCACCCTCTACTTCTTCGTTTACTGTGACATCCTCCTCTTCATTCTCCTCTTTCACGACAACGTTCAGCCACATACCTTCTTTCTCCTTCCAGCAGACCTCTTTTTTAGCAGGAGGGCAGTAGCTTGCTGAGCTCATGGTCGGGGATGTTAGCCAGCTAACCTAGCTAGTTAGCGACTAGCCTAGTGATAGGCTCATTTATCAAGCCAGCTACCGTTACCTGACTAAACGGAAATATGACATGAAATGGGGAAACTAGTTAAAAGACAGAATTATGTTCCAAACACAGAAGTGAATATAGACCGAAGCAGTCTGAACAGCTTGAACGTTTCCGCTAGGAAGCTACCGAGGTGGCTGACTAGATGTTGTTGAAGAAGCGTCCCGTCCACTACATTATACGTCACTCTGATAGCATCGCCTGAAAAACGCATATCGCCATCTGTTGACTGGAGTGGTTAACGCAGATAAATGTTTATTTTATTTCCAGACAAAAAGTACATTTTTACATTTCTTTCATTAAATAATAATATAATAGTCAGACAACTGCAGATTTGTAATAAGTATGAATTTAAAACCTACTTCCACATTCTACCAACCCAACAGATGTTTCTACTACAGTGAATATTAACCAATGAGGTGGGTCTTTCCACATTCTACCAACCCTACAGATGTTTCTACTACCGGGAATATTAACCAATGAGGTGGGTCTTTCCACATTCTACCAACCCAACAGATGTTTCTACTACAGGGAATATTAACCAATGAGGTGGGTCTTTCCACATTCTACCAACCCAACAGATGTTTCTCCTACAGGGAATATTAACCAATGAGGTGGGTCTTTCCACATTCTACCAACCCAACAGATGTTTCTACTACAGGGAAAATTAACCAATGAGGTGGGTCTTTACACATTCTACCAACACAACGGATGGTTCTACTACAGGGAATATTAACCAATGAGGTGGGTCTTTACACATTCTACCAACCCAACAGATGTTTCTACTACAGTGAATATTAACCAATGAGGTGGGTCTTTCCACATTCTACCAACCCAACAGATGTTTATACTATGAACACTTTCAGGTTAATTGAAGTTAAATTCCCAAAAAGCCTAAACAGGTTTGGTCATTATCAGGTATTGGAGCGTTGAACGATGATGCACAACAACGGTTTCTTCCACGAAACCACGACAACAATAACCACCGCGGTCAAAATAACTGTCAAGTTATTCTCCATCGAAATGACTACCGCTACAATCGACCTGTTCGCAACACATGGGTATTGGATCTAACCTCATTGATCTATCAGTAAGCTATGTTTACATGGGTATTGGATCTAACCTCATTGATCTATCAGTAAGATATGTTTACATGGGTATTGGATCTGACCTCATTGATCTGTCAGTAAGCTATGTTTACATGGGTATTGGATCTGACCTCATTGATCTGTCAGTAAGCTATGTTTACATGGGTATTGGATCTAACCTCATTGATCTATCAGTAAGCTATGTTTACATGGGTATTGGATCTAACCTCATTGATCTATCAGTAAGATATGTTTACATGGGTATTGGATCTGACCTCATTGATCTGTCAGTAAGCTATGTTTACATGGGTATTGGATCTGACCTCATTGATCTGTCAGTAAGATATGTTTACATGGGCATTGGGATCTAACCTCATTGATCTATCAGTAAGCTATGTTTACATGGGTATTGGATCTGACCTCATTGATCTATCAGTAAGCTATTTTTACATGGGTATTGGATCTGACCTCATTGATCTATCAGTAAGCTATGTTTACATGGGTATTGGATCTGACCTCATTGATCTATCAGTAAGCTCCCCGTGGGATTCTTTAAAACCTCTTAAAGAGGCTGCAAATTTTTGCAGCTTTTTGTTAAAAATCTTGCAAAATGTCAACGTCCTGCTACTCATGCCAGGAATGTAGTATATGCATATGATTAGTATGTGTGGATAGAAAACACTCTGAAGTCTCTAAAACTGGTTAAATCATGTCTGTGACTATGACAGAACGTGTGTAGGAGGCAAAATCCCAAAGAAAACTGTTCACAAAAAAACACACAAACAATATCCCTCCGCCAGTCTCTGTATTGTCTATGGCAAGGGAAAACAGATAGCGTCCAGTTTACAATGCCTACAGCTTCCACACGATGTCGCCAGTACTGGCGATTGAGTTGAAGTTTATCCTTGGTGAGATGAGGAATAGGCACTTCCTGTCTTCGGGTACAATTGTGGCTGGTATTGGAGCGGCCATCACAAAGCCCTGACCTCAATCGTATAGAACATTAGTGGGCAGAACTGAAAAAGCGTGTGCGAGCAAGGAGGCCTACAAACCTGACTCAGTTACACCAGCTCTGTCAGGAGGAATGGGCCAAAATGCACCCAACTTATTGTGGGAAGCTTGTGGAAGGCTACCTGAAACGTTTGACCCAAGTTAAACAATTTAAAGGCAATGCTACCAAATACTAATTGAGTGTATGTAAACTTCTGACCCACTGGGAATTTGATGAAATGAAAGCTGAAATAAATAATTCTCTCTACCATTATTCTGACATTTCACATTCTTAAAATAAAGTGGTGATCCTAACTGACCTAAGACAGGGAATTTTTTACTAGGATTAAATGGCAGGAATTGTGATGAGATTAAATGTATTTGGCGAAGGTGTATGTAAACTTTGGACTTCAACTGTAGGTACCGTTACTGTGTTAAAAACAGAAGCAGTTGTGGGACTGATGTGTGTGGTGTTAAAGGGGAAATCTGACATTTGTTTCTAAACATTGGAGTAAAATAATAATGACAGCTTTGTTATTGTTTCAACTGCAGATTGGTTGTTTGTTGTGTGGCTTTTTTAAAGGGGCAACCTGGGTTTTAAACAGAAACAAAATGGCAGCCCAGAGACCTGAGCTGTGTTGGAATACTCATACTAACTGTACTATTTGTGACGTACATTGAGTTTGTAGTATGCTTATTGGTCGTAGTATGATATAGTTGGTTTAGCCAAAAGTTCCCTGGTATGCAAGCATTTCTAAACTTTTATTCACTTTCATGGGGTATTGTGATGTCATTATGGGGTACTGTGATGTCATTATGGGGTATTGTGATGTCATTATGGGGTATTGTGATGTCATTATGAGGTATTGTGATGTCATTATGGGGTATTGTCTGAAGATGGATAATAAATAAAAAAATGTAATCCATTTTAGAATAGTAGCCAAAGAACATTTTACTGGTTGAAGTCGTTTTTAAATATAAAGTAGTACATTTTCGACAAAACCAAACATTATATTAATCAGGACATTCAAATGAACCTTACAATTATAATCCAAAGTAGTGTGAAATGCACTCATAAGCAACCTGGAAATGGAGGCTATATCTGCTGTCAGCCTATGAGAAGTCCCCTGAGTTTTCCCCCACGGGGGTGAATTAGTGAATAGACACAGAAATTAATGTGAGGTTCCTTGAGTAGCATCCTGATCTTACACTGATAGTGTGTTGTCATATTCAGAATACATCGTGGAAAAACTACAATCTCTGCTCACCTTTTTGCTCCAGGCAGATATACAACATCCATAACTAGTGGTTTCTGCATTAGAAGGGAGGGGTTTCTGCATTAGAAGGGAGGGGCATCTGCATTAGAAGGGAGGGGCTTCTGCATTAGAAGGGAGGGGTTTCTGCATTAGAATGGAGGGGTTTCTGCATTAGAAGGGAGGGGTTTCTGCATTAGAAGGGAGGGGTTTCTGTATTAGAAGGGAGGGGTTTCTGCATTAGAAGGGAGGTGTTTCTGCATTAGAAGGGAGGGGTTTCTGCATCCAAATTGCATGTGCATCGCCCTTGTTACAATTTTAGCAAACACAGAAAGGGGCCTATATAGAAGACCAAAAGTCATCTGGCACACTGCTTAGGATGTCAACAACTTTTACTTTTTTCTAGCCTAAAATCATTGATGTTACTACTAATGTGAAAACAAGACTAAATATGACTATTGTTGCTCACTTGACTGTCTCAAGACAATTGTCAAATAATTGTAACATTCATTACAGACGTCAATTGTGCCAACATGGCTACGCTGTTGGCATCACCTTTTACAGTGGATTTCTGCTGTTGTGGGCCTTTAACCATCTGTCTGACTTGTTGTTTACACAGGACAGAGACGTGACTATCGTGGAGCCTCAACATCATGATGCTAACGAGGCAGAGAAGAGTCTCTCCAGTTTATATCACCTCAAGAATCACCAGCAGAGACCCACAGGGAATAAATCTCACTGCTTCTCAGACTGTGGGAAAGGTTGCAAATCTTCATCAGAACTTAAAATACACCAGCGAGTACACACAGGAGAGAAATCTCACCACTGTTTTGATTGTGGGAAGAGTTACTTAAGATCAGAATCACTAAAAGTACACATGAGAATACACACTGGGGAGAAACCTTATAGCTGTGATCAATGTGGGAAGAGTTTTACTCACTCAAGCTGCCTGACAGTACATCCGTGAGCACACAAGGGAGAGAAACTTTACCACTGCTCTGACTGTGGAAAGAGTTTTGTTAGTTCAACAGATCTAAAATCACACCAGAAAATACACACAGTAGAGAAACCTTATAACTGTACTCAATGTGGGAAGAGGTTTAATCACTCAAGCAGGCTGATAGTACATCTGAGAGCACACAGGAGTGAAACCTTATAGCTGTGATCAATGTGGGAAGAGTTTTGTTACATCTAGCCATCTGACTATACACCAGAGAACACACACAGGAGAGAAATCTCACAGCTGTAGTCAATGTGGGAAGAGTTTTATTCAGTCAAGTAGCCTGATATCACACCAGAGAACACACACAGGAGAGAAACCTTACAGCTGTAGTCAATGTGGGACGAGTTTTATTCAGTCAAGTAGCCTGATATCACACCAGAGAACACACACAGGAGAGAAATCTCATAGCTGGGATCAATGTCACAAGAGATACTCTGATAAAAGATCTCGGATCAAACATCAGAAAATACATTAATGATGGAGTTGTTTCATGATATCAATGAATTAATGTCACAGTGTAGAATGTTTAAACATTGTAGAAGGAGTATTTTAATGATGTCACAATGTAAAATGTTTAAACATTGTAGTAGGAGTATTTTAATGATGTCACAATGTAGAATGTTTTAACATTGTAGTAGGAGTATTTTAATGATGCCACAATGTAGAATGTGTTAACATTGTAGTGGGAGTATTTTAATGATGTCACAATGTAGAATGTTTTAACATTGTAGTAGGAGTATTTTAATGATGTCACAATGTAGAATGTGTTAACATTGTAGTGGGAGTATTTTAATGATGTCACAATGTAGAATGTTTTAACATTGTAGTAGGAGTATTTTAATGATGTCACAATGTAGAATGTTTTAACATTGTAGTAGGAGTATTTTAATGATGTCACAATGTGGAATGTTTTCACATTGTAGTAGGAGTATTTTAATGATGTCACAATGTAGAATGTTTTAACATTGTAGTAGGAGTATTTTAATGATGTCACAATGTAGAATGTTTTAACATTGTAGTAGCAGTATTTTAATGATGTCACAATGTAGAATGTGTTAACATTGTATTAGCAGTATTTTAATGATGTCACAATGTGGAATGTTTTAACATTGTAGTAGCAGTATTTTAATGATGTCACAATGTGGAATGTTTTCACATTGTAGTAGCAGTATTTTAATGATGTCACAATGTAGAATGTTTTAACATTGTAGTAGCAGTATTTTAATGATGTCACAATGTAGAATGTTTTAACATTGTAGTAGCAGTATTTTAATGATGTCACAATGTGGAATGTTTTCACATTGTAGTAGGAGTATTTTAATGATGTCACAATGTAGAATGTTTTAACATTGTAGTAGCAGTATTTTAATGATGTCACAATGTAGAGTGTTTTAACATTGTAGAAGGAGTATTTTAATGATGTCACAATGTACAATGTTTTAACATTGTAGTAGGAGTATTTTAATGATGTCACAATGTAGAATGTTTTAACATTGTAGTAGGAGTATTTTAATGATGTCACAATGTAGAATGTTTTAACATTGTAGTAGGAGTATTTTAATGATGTCACAATGTACAATGTTTTAACATTGTAGTAGGAGTATTTTAATGATGTCACAATGTGGAATGTTTTAACATTGTAGTATGAGTATTTTAATGATGTCACAATGTAGAATGTTTAAACATTGTAGTAGCAGTATTTTAATGATGTCACAATGTAGAATGTGTTAACATTGTAGTTGGAGTACAAAGGATTTTAATGATGTCACAATGTACAATGTTTTAACATTGTAGTAGCAGTATTTTAATGATGTCACAATGTAGAATGTTTTAACATTGTAGTAGCAGTATTTTAATGATGTCACAATGTAGAATGTTTTAACATTGTAGTAGGAGTATTTTAATGATGTCACAGTGTAGAATGTTTTAACATTGTTGTAGGAATACAAAGGATTTTAATTTGTTAAAAGTCCATATTGATACAGAAACACTAAACCAGGATTTAGATGTATTAAGAACAAGTTGATTGACAAAGTCATGAAAAATGGAATAAACCACATTTTGGCTTTGATAAAAGATATGCCTCTGGGGTCAAAATGATCCATGTCAGAACTATGGTTCAATGTAAATATGTAGTGGGTCAAAATGATCCATGTCAGAACTATGGTTCAATGTAAATATGTAGTGGGTCAAAATGATCCATGTCAGAACTATGGTTCAATGTAAATATGTAGTGGGTCTAAATGATCCATGTCAGAACTATGGTTCAATGTAAATATGTAGTGGATCTAAATGATCCATGTCAGAACTATGGTTCAATGTAAATATGTAGTGGGTCTAAATGATCCATGTCAGAACTATGGTTCAATGTAAATATGTAGTGGGTCTAAATGATCCATGTCAGAACTATGGTTCAATGTAAATATGTAGTGGATCTAAATGATCCATGTCAGAACTATGGTTCAATGTAAATATGTAGTGGGTCTAAATGATCCCTGTCAGAACTATGGTTCAATGTAAATATGTAGTGGGTCTAAATGATCCATGTCAGAACTATGGTTGAATGTAAATATGTAGTGGGTCTAAAGTTTGTTTTAAATTCTCACTCATTAAAAACGAATAAATCAACACATGCTTCTCTTTGAATGACTTAATATAATATTACACTTTTAAGAAATAAATGAAAATAAACTTTTGGTTCCTCAACTGTGTTGCCCCTCCAGTCAGCAGATGACGATGTTAGTCTTTTTATTTTAATTTAATTTTATATATTTATTTTTTGATTCAAAATACAGACCAACAATTTACATTGTTACATCATACAAAACAGAACTAGTATCAACTAGAAAATACTAAAACACACAAAATATCAATGAAGTAATAAAACATTAACTATTTTAGTGTAGTTGTTATCACTCTGAAAAAATCTATAATGATTCAGGAAAATGTTATTCTTGTTGTTATTCACTAGGGTTAATGTTTTAATAACATATTTAAATTCAGTCAGAAAAATGTGTAATTTTGGTATAGAATTTTGGAATGTTTGTTTGTGTATAAAGTATTTGGCAACAAGAATAAAAAAATTCACAATCATTTCAGTGGTTTCATTGCAATAGTAACATATTATATCCTCCATGTAGAACATGGGCAGTGTTCATAATGGTAACATATTATATCCTCCATGTAGAACATGGGCAGTGTTCATAATGGTAACATATTATATCCTCCATGTTAAACATGGGCAGTGTTCATAATGGTAACATATTATATCCTCCATGTTAAACATGGGCAGTGTTCATAATGGTAACATATTATATCCTCCATGTAAAACATGGGCAGTGTTCATAATGGTAACATATTATATCCTCCATGTAAAACATGGGCAGTGTTCATAATGGTAACATATTATATCCTCCATGTAGAACATGGACAGTGTTCATAATGGTAACATATTATATCCTCCATGTGAAACATGGGCAGTGTTCATAATGGTAACATATTATATCCTCCATGTAAAACATGGGCAGTGTTCATAATGGTAACATATTATATCCTCCATGTTAAACATGGGCAGTGTTCATAATGGTAACATATTATATCCTCCATGTAAAACATGGGCAGTGTTCATAATGGTAACATATTATATCCTCCATGTTAAACATGGGCAGTGTTCATAATGGTAACATATTATATCCTCCATGTAAAACATGGGCAGTGTTCATAATGGTAACATATTATATCCTCCATGTAGAACATGGGCAGTGTTCATAATGGTAACATATTATATCCTCCATGTAGAACATGGGCAGTGTTCATAATGGTAACATATTATATCCTCCATGTAAAACATGGGCAGTGTTCATAATGGTAACATATTATATCCTCCATGTGAAACATGGGCAGTGTTCATAATGGTAACATATTATATCCTCCATGTAAAACATGGCCAGTGTTCATAATGGTAACATATTATATCCTCCATGTAAAACATGGGCAGTGTTCATAATGGTAACATATTATATCCTCCATGTAAAACATGGGCAGTGTTCATAATGGTAACATATTATATCCTCCATGTAGAACATGGGCAGTGTTCATAATGGTAACATATTATATCCTCCATGTAGAACATGGGCAGTGTTCATAATGGTAACATATTATATCCTCCATGTAGAACATGGGCAGTGTTCATAATGGTAACATATTATATCCTCCATGTTAAACATGGGCAGTGTTCATAATGGTAACATATTATATCCTCCATGTTAAACATGGGCAGTGTTCATAATGGTAACATATTATATCCTCCATGTAGAACATGGGCAGTGTTCATAATGGTAACATATTATATCCTTCATGTAAAACATGGGCAGTGTTCATAATGGTAACATATTATATCCTCCATGTAAAACATGGGCAGTATTCATAATGGTAACATATTATATCCTCCATGTAGAACATGGGCAGTGTTCATAATGGTAACATATTATATCCTTCATGTAGAACATGGGCAGTGTTCATAATGGTAACATATTATATCCTCCATGTAGAACATGGGCAGTGTTCATAATGGTAACATATTATATCCTCCATGTTAAACATGGGCAGTGTTCATAATGGTAACATATTATATCCTTCATGTAAAACATGGGCAGTGTTCATAATGGTAACATATTATATCCTCCATGTAAAACATGGGCAGTGTTCATAATGGTAACATATTATATCCTCCATGTAAAACATGGGCAGTGTTCATAATGGTAACATATTATATCCTCCATGTTAAACATGGACAGTGTTCATAATGGTAACATATTATATCCTCCATGTTAAACATGGGCAGTGTTCATAATGGTAACATATTATATCCTCCATGTAGAACATGGGCAGTGTTCATAATGGTAACATATTATATCCTCCATGTAGAACATGGGCAGTGTTCATAATGGTAACATATTATATCCTCCATGTAAAACATGGGCAGTGTTCATAATGGTAACATATTGTATCCTCCATGTAGAACATGGGCAGTGTTCATAATGGTAACATATTATATCCTCCATGTAGAACATGGGCAGTGTTCATAATGGTAACATATTATATCCTCCATGTAGAACATGGGCAGTGTTCATAATGGTAACATATTATATCCTCCATGTAAAACATGGGCAGTGTTCATAATGGTAACATATTATATCCTCCATGTAGAACATGGGCAGTGTTCATAATAGTAACATATTATATCCTCCATGTAGAACATGGGCAGTGTTCATAATGGTAACATATTATATCCTCCATGTAGAACATGGGCAGTGTTCATAATGGTAACATATTATATCCTCCATGTAGAACATGGGCAGTGTTCATAATGGTAACATATTATATCCTCCATGTAGAACATGGGCAGTGTTCATAATGGTAACATATTATATCCTCCATGTAGAACATGGGCAGTGTTCATAATGGTAACATATTATATCCTCCATGTAGAACATGGGCAGTGTTCATAATGGTAACATATTATATCCTCCATGTAGAACATGGGCAGTGTTCATAATGGTAACATATTATATCCTCCATGTAGAACATGGGCAGTGTTCATAATGGTAACATATTATATCCTCCATGTAGAACATGGGCAGTGTTCATAATGGTAACATATTATATCCTCCATGTAGAACATGGACAGTGTTCATAATGGTAACATATTATATCCTCCATGTTAAACATGGGCAGTGTTCATAATGGTAACATATTATATCCTCCATGTAAAACATGGGCAGTGTTCATAATGGTAACATATTATATCCTCCATGTAAAACATGGGCAGTGTTCATAATGGTAACATATTATATCCTCCATGTAGAACATGGGCAGTGTTCATAATGGTAACATATTATATCCTCCATGTAGAACATGGGCAGTGTTCATAATGGTAACATATTATATCCTCCATGTAGAACATGGGCAGTGTTCATAATGGTAAATAAGTATCTTGCAAGGTTTTCACAAAATTATGACACAGATTTACATCAAAGAACAAGTGGGACAGATTCTCACCTTTTTCTCAGAAAACACAGATATCATCAACAGCCACACATGTGGACATCATAGAATTACATGGATATATCTGATGTAAGATGTTAAAGTGCCCTTCCTTAACGTTGTTTGTTCTACAGTATTTGTAAGGCCTTAACCAGCCACACATGTGGACATCATAGAATTACATGGATATATCTGATGTAAGATGTTAAAGTGCCCTTCCTTAACGTTGTTATTCTACAGTATTTGTAAGGCCTTAACCAGGCATGTTTCCAGACAAGGTCAGGAATAATAAGCAGGTTCCACAAACACTTTCCTCTCGGTGGAAGTTGGTTTTGTGAACGGAGAATTTGTCTTATATATTTATTACAACAAGATCTCTCAAGTAAACCCACGCCTTCCAATCTGAGTTCTGGATCAACTTTGTGATCATTACCAAAGATAAGATGAGTTTTCATTAGTGTAGTTAGACCCCTGGGAACGGCTCTGATCACAGAAATAAACTCTCTGAAAGGTATTGGAAACCCTTTCAATGTTATAAATTGTTCATATGTGAGAATATTACCTCTGTTGTCAAAAACATCAAGAACAAAGTCGTTATTTCCTCTCATGCCAGCTGGGAAAGAACAATGACTTATTCCGTACAGTTATGTCTGAATTATTCCACAAAAGAGCTTTATGTGGGGATAAAATGTGCAGGAAACATATTTTCCAGGCCATTAAAGCTTGTTGGTGAAACCTAACTAACTTTGAGAGTTTACTTAGTGTAGAATTGCTTCAGTTATCTGGTGTTGAAAAGTCCCACACCACACCTTACCATCCCATGGGTAACGGCCAAGCAGAACGTCTGAATCGCACACTGGGTGGGCGAGACTACTGGGTTTCCACCCTTCTTCTTGATGTTCAGACACACC
The DNA here is from genome assembly GCF_057628025.1 of Oncorhynchus mykiss. NCBI lineage: Eukaryota > Metazoa > Chordata > Actinopteri > Salmoniformes > Salmonidae > Oncorhynchus > Oncorhynchus mykiss. Next base: position 8,203,238 of record NC_143040.1, on the reverse strand, counting down.
TCTAGGCTGCCAGTAGATGTTATGTTTGAAAGTGTGCTGTTGGATGGGGACACAGTAGATGTGGATAAGTAGGTCCAGTCTCTGGGTGAATGAAATACCATATTGAATCAGTATTGATCAAACATCTTTTCAACCAGTTGATCTTGAAAGTGTTATTTATGTCACAAAGTCCAACACTTCCAGACCTCCTTCAGCTCTTTTATTAGAGGACTGACTCTTTTAGTTGGTGAGATGTATTTTTCCAGATGAAGTCAAGAAAGGTCTTGTTGATCTCTTTACAAGTAGCAGGATTTACACATAAAGATAATGAGGGGTACACAAAACCAGACAGTCCCTCTGCCTTGGACAGAAGTACTCTCCCAAGTATAGAAACATCTCTTTGTAGACAATTATTACATATATTTTGGGTTTTCTTCATTTTAGGAGAGAAATTCATGTGTTGTCTGTCTAAGTGTTTTTTGACAGATGTATTCCTAAATATTTAACACAGTCCTTTACAGGAATATTTTATATTTCTTTATCATCAGAGTCAAATAAACATAAGATTTCTGTACTATATAAACACTGCTAATACAACAATAGTGCTAGGTGTCTGTACTATATAAACACTGCTAATACAACAATAGTGTAGGTGTCTGTACTATGTAAACACTGCTAATACAACAATAGTGCTAGGTGTCTGTACTACAGAAACACTGCTAATCCAACAATAGAGCTAGGTGTCTGTGCTATATAACCACTGCTAATCCAACAATAGTGCTAGGTGTCTGTGCTATATAACCACTGCTAATCCAACAATAGAGCTAGGTGTCTGTGCTATATAACCACTGCTAATCCAACAATAGAGCTAGGTGCCTGTGCTATATAACCACTGCTAATCCAACAATAGTGCTAGGTGCCTGTGCTATATAACCACTGCTAATCCAACAATAGAGCTAGGTGTCTGTGCTATATAACCACTGCTAATCCAACAATAGAGCTAGGTGTCTGTGCTATATAACCACTGCTAATCCAACAATAGTGCTAGGTGCCTGTACTATATTAACACTGTTAATACAACAATAGTGCTAGGTGTCTGTACTATATAAACACTGCTAATACAACAATAGTGCTAGGTGTCTGTACTATATAAACACTGCTAATCCAACAATAGTGCTAGGTGTCTGTACTATATAAACACTGCTAATACAACAATAGTGCTAGATGTCTGTACTATATTAACACTGCTAATCCAACAATAGTGCTAGGTGTCTGTACTATATAAACACTGCTAATCCAACAATAGTGCTAGATGTCTGTACTATATTAACACTGCTAATCCAACAATAGTGCTAGGTGTCTGTACTATATAAACACTGCTAATCCAACAATAGTGCTAGATGTCTGTACTATATTAACACTGCTAATCCAACAATAGTGCTAGGTGTCTGTACTATATAAACACTGCTAATCCAACAATAGTGCTGGGTGCCTGTACTATATAAACACTGCTAATCCAACAATAGTGCTAGGTGTCTGTACTATATAAACACTGCTAATCCAACAATAGTGTAGGTGTCTGTACTATATAAACACTGCTACTCCAACAATAGTGCTGGGTGTATGTACTATATAAACACTGCTAATACAACAATAGTGCTAGGTGTCTGTACTATATAAACACTGTTAATACAACAATAGTGCTTGGGGCCTGTTCTACAGGTTCACACTTGAATTAAATGGGAACTACCTTAAAATCTAAATTTCTTAGATTTTCCCCAAACCTCAAAAGTGGTCTACTATTATCCTACTGAACAGTACAGCCTGGGTTGGTCTACTACTATCCTACTGAACAGTACAGCTTGGGTTGGTCTACTACTATCCTACTGAACAGTACAGCTTGGGTTGGTCTACTATTATCCTACTGAACAGTACAGCTTGGGTTGGTCTACTATTATCCTACTGAACAGTACAGCTTGGGTTGGTCTACTATTATCCTACTGAACAGTACAGCTTGGGTTGGTCTACTATTATCCTACTGAACAGTACAGCTTGGGTTGGTCTACTATTATCCTACTGAACAGTACAGCTTGGGTTGGTCTGACTGTGAAAGACCAATATGGGATTCATCATTTAGGTCATTCAGAGTGTATCACTGTTTCTCGTGCTTTTCACACAGGGTGCCTTTCCTTCTCTGGGCCGTTTGGAAAATGTTTTGCTAAATTAGAGTACTGTATACCCACTTCTCCAGGCACCACGACACCACTGACCTACACAACAGCTTTCAACATACCAGTATTTAGTTTGGAAAATGTTTCACTAAATTAGAGTACTGTATACCCACTTCTCCAGGCACCACTACACCACTGACCTACACAACAGCTTTCAACATACCAGTATTCAGTTTGGAAACATTGACATCTTTCAACAGTTTGGAAACTGTCAAAATAAATGCTGGTATAAATTATACAATATTAAAATATGTCAAATTATCCATTTGTTTCAAAAGTGGTTGCAATGCTGTGAAAAACAGTTGTATTGAACTACAGTGCTAAAATAATCGATATTGTCAAATTTGAGCTTGTCCTTTCAGAGGGACTCTTATTTAGAAAAAAAAAATATATATTTTTAGAATTTTTTATTGTATAATTTTTTTTTATTTAGAAAAATATAATATGCTGTGTGCTGCAAACATATTATCCTGCTGCTAGCAGAACGGTAATATCGGCGTTTAACTTTGAATATTTGTACGGTGTGCTGCGAGGTACAAAATGCACAGAAATATATAGAGAAGGATTATATTACGTTCTTTCCACCAGGGGGCGATAAACGACAGTTAATATTCCAGAATAGAGCACCACAGAATTTTTGGCTCCCTTTGCCAAGAGGTCAATTTGGAAATCAGAGAAGACAGGCTATGTGCCCACAGCCCACAAAATGAGGTGGAAACTGAGATGCACTTCCTAACCTCCTGCCAAATGTATGACCAGTTAATTCATACTGTATGTTGTAGTCTGTCCAAGAGGGGAATCACACAGACTGATCTCAGTTAATTCATACTGTATGTTGTAGTCTGTCCAAGAGGGGAATCACACAGACTGATCTCAGTTAATTCATACTATATGTTGTAGTCTGTCCAAGAGGGGAATCACACAGACTGATCTCAGTTAATTCATACTGTATGTTGTAGTCTGTCCAAGAGGGGAATCACACAGACTGATCTCAGTTAATTCATACTGTATGTTGTAGTCTGTCCATGAGGGGAATCACACAGACTGATCTCAGTTAATTCATACTGTATGTTGTAGTCTGTCCAAGAGGGGAATCACACAGACTGATCTCAGTTAATTCATACTGTATGTTGTAGTCTGTCCAAGAGGGGAATCACACAAGACTGATCTCAGTTAATTCATACTGTATGTTGTAGTCTGTCTAATAATTAAATCACACAAGACTGATCTCAGTTAATTCATACTGTATGTTGTAGTCTGTCTAATAATTAAATCACTTAAGACTGATCTCAGTTCAGTTAATTCATACTGTATGTTGTAGTCTGTCCAAGAGGGGAATCACACAGACTGATCTCAGTTAATTCATACTGTATGTTGTAGTCTGTCTAATAATTAAATCACACAAGACTGACAGCCTGTAATTTTATTAAAAGCATTCAGTTGATTACATGGCAGTTTAGAGAGCAACATCAGAACAATAATCTACATCATAATCAATAATCAATATCATAACATTTATAATCAATAACATTATCTCTATACTACTAACAACATAACACTAATCTACATCATAATCAATATCATAACGTTTATAATCAATAACATCATGAGAGGTAAACAACAACAAACCCCTTTATTAAAAAATGTTTAAAAATACAAAGAATGAACAGATGATTATAATAATACCTGGACTAATAATGGAAACACTTCAAGATAAAGAATCTAAGAGACACTAAATAAGATAAAGAATCTAAGAGACACTAAATAAGATAAAGAATCTAAGAGACTAAATAAGATAAAGAATCTAAGAGACACTAAATAAGATAAATAATCTAAGAGACTAAATAAGATAAAGAATCTAAGAGACACTAAATAAGATAAAGAATCTAAGAGACACTAAATAAGATAAAGAATCTAAGAGACACTAAATAAGATAAAGAATCTAAGAGACACTAAATAAGATAAAGAATCTAAGAGACACTAAATAAGATAAAGAATCTAAGAGACACTAAATAAGATAAAGACATGAAGAGTCAAAAAACAGACTTAATTGAGCTTCTCTCTTAAAATTATTAAAACCCCATGTTACCCAGAACCCCATGTTACCCAGAACCCCATGTTACCCAGAACCCCATGTTACCCAAAACCCCATGTTACCAAAACCCCATGTTACCCAGAACCCCATGTTACCCAAAACCCCATGTTACCAGAACCCCATGTTACCCAGAACCCCATGTTACCCAAAACCCCATGTTACCCAAACCCCATGTTACCAGAACCCCATGATACCCAAACCCCATGTTACCCAAAACCCCATGTTACCCAAAAACCCCATGTTACCAGAACCCCATGTTACCCAGAACCCCATGTTACCCAAAACCTTTGTTACCCAAAACCCCATGTTACCCAAACCCCCATCTTATCCAAAACCCCATTATACCCAAAACCCCATGTTACCCAGAACCTCATGTTACCCAGAACGCCATGTTACCCCATGATACCAAAACCCATGTTACCAAAACCAATGTTAACCCATACCCCAATTTACCCAATCCCCATGTTACCCAAAATCCCATGTTTTTCTGCTGGTTTGTCACCACATTTTAAACATCAGTCCACTGCTGACCATCGATTTAAAACACAAAACTGACCCAAGATCAGCATGTAGGGTCAGCTTCATTCTACTCCTACTCCGTCCCATGGGCTGCTCTCTCCTCTCCCGGTCCAGCTTCAGCTCTGGAGCTCAGAGAGACCGTCTCCATGGCATTGACATAAAGATCCATGCTGCTCACCCTGTTCACTCTCTTCTGCCTCCTGGTGGGCTAGGGAGACACAGCACCAACAGTCAGACATTTACTCTCTACTATCTCCATTCTCTCCCCCTCACCCTCTCCCTCTAGTTTAAATGACTTCTAAATGTCTGAGTAAATGTCTTTACCTTGTAGTACAGGTAGGAGGTGGTGATGGCTGTCAGTAGGATCAGCAGCACTACAACGTGTCTGATGATGAAGGCTGGCAGAGGAGAGGCTGCAAACAGAAACACCTTTGATGAGGGGACTGATCATCATCACATAGATCTGTGGGAAATCTGTCATTGACAAAGTTATAAATCTGGTTCATGTTCAGTTACCTGTGATGGTGAGGGAGAGGAGCTCACTCTCAGAGGAGAAGTTATGAGAGAAAACATAATTGTCATAAACACAGCTGTAGTTCCCTTGGTGGGAGTCATCTGCAGCAGGGAAGAGGAAGGCAGCAGAGTGATTGACAGCTGGCTGGGTCTGGGTTCTGTTGGAGCCGGTGAACGTGAGGAGGTAGGAGCCTCCTGGGTACTGTGGCTGAGTGGAGCAGGTGATGGTGAAGTTGTAGCCCCTGAACATCTCGGGCCCCTGGTAGCCCCTGGAGACCCCTCCCATTGAGTCAGTCAGGAAGATATCAGGCTGGACCAGGAGATCTGTAACAATAAAAGAGAACAAGAAAAACCTCTTCAACTAGTTTCCTATAGATATGACAATAACATCAGCATGTAACAGTGCCAGCCACCCTCCCTCACATGGCAACATGAGTAGTGGGCCTACAGTCACTGAGACAACATATGTTGATATCAGGCTGAAGCAGGACATCTGGAACAAGAGGAGAGAAAAAGAAAACGTAGCTCCTCAACTACTTTCCTCATTTAGATGTGACAATAACATGACATTTGACAGTGGTAGTGAGTAGAGACGTTCACTGAGATAACACTCACATACAAAAGCATTCTGGGATATTTAAGGTGTATTTGATTCCTACTTGACTGAGTGATCTATTTAGTAAAGCAGACTGACAAGTTAAACAGTCATCATGAGAGGTGCAGAGGAAGTTGTATGAATGAAGGATGTTGATATTTCCTGAGCAGATCACTGTGAGTCCAGGAAGGAGATATAATACATGGACTAAAGTATGTGGAACTCAGCAGTGAGTTTTTCAATCATATATTTTTAAGCTTTATGCGCTTCTGAGGTTCGTTCTGTGAGTTTTTGTGGTCTACCACTTCGCAGCTGAGCCGTTGTTGCTCCTAGACGTGCCACCTAATGTCCACCTACTTTTGGCCATATAGTGTATCTTGTTATTACCTGAGCAGATCACTGTGAGTCCAGGAAGGAGATAATAACTTCTCCAACACTCCCTCAGTGCAGGCTCAGACCCAGAACAGAAAACTCCAATCCCTCTAGTGGTGTTTCCAGGTGGTACTGAAACAGTGGAACCACAACCCAGCTGTTTACACACTACTGCAGCTACAGTCTCCTTGTTCCAGTTATCAGCTCCCACAGTCCTCCACTCTCCCTGGTCGTACCACTCCACTCCACCAGCACAGCGACTGCCTCCTCCCACCAGCCTCACATCATCAGGCTCTGAGAAAAGAAGAGAGAGAGACAGTAATCTTAATATTTTCTCACTAAAACACACCTATATTGTCTCTCATATTCTTCACTCCAGGTGAGAAACAATGTCGACTGAGTGACAAACTGTTTCTTACCTGAGCAGGTGAGTCCAACAGCATTACCAGGTAGGCAGGTGTTGTTCTCTCTGTCTGAGGTGTCACAGTCCAGGAGAAGGGACTCTTTGCCTTTACACTGGAACTCTTTATCCCAGGTCTGAACCTCACCTTCTCCATAGAGCCCCCCCTGTAGAGCTGCAGGAGCCCCACAGCCAACATCCCTACAGACTACCTCTGCATCCTGCCGGTCAAAGTCAGCTTCACACACTGAGGCCCAGGACTGATTGGACTTCACCTTCACTCTCCCAGAGCAGAGACCAGCTCCACCCACAAGCCGCACAGACTCTGGAGAATAAGAGTTGGTTGAACATTCAATCAGTTTTGTTGATGACACTGTCAAGGACTAAACACAAATATGTTGGATAAAAGATAGTAGTTTGCTATGTTTGATACTGTAAGAGGTAGAAATGGGTTCTTAGTCACTCAGGATCGGGTTGGGAATAATGCAGGCAGGAGACAGGAATAAGTTCACTTCACTTTATAGAAAATAAACAGCTGGACATCCATCAGGCAGCTTCACTTCAGTACCATCTGAACTACAATGATCTGCCCATGAACATCTCCCATAAACCAATATGACAAACACAAATATAATGTTTAAATCACATCTCTCCCTCTATTTAAATGAAATAAAAACACATAAAACATGATACATGGTAATATTGTATAATGTATAAATAAATCTCTCAATATGACCAGTCTCTTACCTGAACAGGTCACATGATGATAATATCCACCATCACAGACACCAGGGTCTCCTCTGATGACACACTGTCTAAAAGAAGACTCATCTCCACTACAACTTCTATATAGTCTGACTCCTCCTCTTCCATCTTCAAACAGAGGTCCTCTAGATTCAGCTACAGGATTCCCACAGTCCAGCTCTCTACACACAACCTTAACCTGTCTCATTATGTCCCACCACCTAAAACATACACCTGTCCACTCTCCTCTGTGGAAGACTTCCACTGTCCCAGAACAGGAAGTGGTCCCATTCACCAGTCTGACTGAGTATTCAGCTGTAAACAGCAGAGAGGAAAACACAGTGGTGAGGACAGATGATGACAGTGATTCTGTTATTCTAACAGCAGTAATGCTTTGTGGTTGACAAGTATTAGTAGTTCCATAAAACACTACTTGTTATTGGGGTTTAGAATGGTTTGTATGGACACATGAATTTCTCCATGTGGGATAATAAAGTTGACTAATATTGAACTGCTATAATCACTGTAGATTTATACTCTACCTACCTGGTGGACTGACGCTTTGAGCCTGGAGATCTGAGGAGAAAGAGAGAGACAGAGAAGAAAGAGAGGAGTCAGAGGAAGAGAGAGAAAGAGACAGAGAGAAACACAGGAGAAAGGGAGGAGTCAGAGGAAGAGAGAGACAGAGGTTAAATGAACATCAACATGACCTTTCATGATGTGATGTGGAAGACAGGCTTATCGTTGGTATGGTGCAACAACACCCATGTGTACTTACACTATATATACAAAAGTATGTGGACACCCCTTCAAATTAGTGGACTCTATTTCAGCCACACCCCTTCCTGACAGATGTATAAAATCAAGCACTCAGCCATGCAATCTCCATAGACAATTATTGTCAGTAGAATTGAGTTAATAAACTCCCCCTCTCCTCTCCTCTTCGCCCCTCTCCTCTACTCTTCTCCTCTTCTCCCCTCTCCTCCCACCTCTACTCTTCTCCCCCCTCTCCTCCTCTTCAACCCCTCTCTTCTCCTCTTCTCCCCTCTCCTCTACTCTTCTCCCCTCTCCTCCCACCTCTACTCTTCTCCCCCTCTCTTCTCCTCTCCTCTTCTCCCCTCTCCACTCCTCGCCCCTCTCCACCTCTCTCCTCCGCTTCAACCCCTCTCTCCTTCTTTTCTCCCCTCTCCTCCCTTCTCTACTCCTCTTCAACCTCTCTCTTCTCCTCCACTCTCCTCCTCTCTTCTCCCCTCCTCTTCTCCTCTTCAACCCCTCTCTTCTCCTCTCTTCTCGCCCCCCTCTCCTCCCCTCTCCTCGCCCCTCTCCTCTACTCCTCTCCCTTCTCTTCACCCACCCCCTCTTCTCCCCTCTCCTCTTCATCTTATCCCCCCTCTCCTCTTCTCCCCCTTCTCCCCCCTCTCTCTTCATCTTCTCCCCCCTCTCCTCTTCTCCCCCTTCTCCCCCCTCTCTCTTCATCTTCTCCCCCCCTTCCTCTTCTCCCTCTTCTCCCCCCTCTCCTCTTCTCCCCCTTCTCCCCCTCTCTCTTCATCTTCTCCCCCATCTCCTCTTCTCCCCCCTCTCCTCTTCTCCCCCTTCTCCCCCTCTCTCTTCTCCTCAACTCCCCCCTCTCCTCTTTTCCCCCCTCTACTCTTCTCCCCCTCTATCTCCATCTTCTCTCCCTCTCTTCTCCTCTCTTCCCCCCTCTTCTCTCCTCCTCTCTTCTCCCCTTCTCCCCAATTCTACCCCTCCCTCTCCTCTTCTCCCACTCTCTTCTCTTCTCCCCCTCTCCCTCTCTCCACCTCTTCCCCCCTCCCCCCTTCTTCCCCCCCTCCCACCTCTGATCTTATCCTCCTCTCCCCTCTCTTCTTCTCTCTTCTCCTTTTCACCCCTCTCCTCCTCTCCCCCTTTCCTCTTCTCCTCTCCTTTTCTCCTCCTCTCCTCTCTCCTCCCCACTCGCCTTATCCCCCCTCTCTTCTCCTCCCCCTCTCCTCTTTTCCCCTCCTTTCCTCTTCTCCCCCCTCTCTTCTCCTCCCCCTCTCCTCTTCTCCCCTCTCATCTTCTTCCCCTCCTCCCCCCTCTCTTCTCTCCCTCTCTTCTCCTCAACTCCCCCCTCTACTCTTCTACCCCTCCCCTCTCCTCCCCCTCTCCTCTTCTCCACCTCTCTTCTCCTCTTCCCCCCCACCTCTGATCTTCTCCCCCTCTCCACTTCTTTCCCTCCCCTCCTACCTCTACTTTTCTCCCCTCTCCTTTCCCCTCTCTTCTCCTCCTCTCCCCTCTTCTCCTCCTCTCTTCTCCTTTTCTCCCCTCTCCCCTCCCCTCTCCTTTTCTCCCCATCTTCTCTCTCTCACCTTATCCCCCCCTCTCCTCCCCCCTCCTCTCCTCTTCTTCACCTCCCCTCACCCTCTCCTCTTCTCCCCCCTACTCTTCTCCCCCTCTCCTCTTCTCCCCCCTCTACTCTTCTCGCCCTCTCTTCCCCCCCTCTCTTCTACTCTTCTCCCCAATTCTACCCCTCCCCTCTCCTCTTCTCACCCCTCTGCTCTTCTCCCCCTCTCCATTTCTCCTCCCTGCTCCCACTCTCTTCTCCTCCCTCTACTCTTCTCGCCCTCGCTTCCCCTCTTCTCCCCCTCTCTTCCCCTCTTCTCCCCCTCTCTCTCCATCTTCTCTCCCTCTCTTCTCCTCTCTTCCCCCCTCTTCTCTCCTCTTCTCCCCAATTCTACCCCTCTTCTCTCCTCTTCTCTCCTCTTCTCCCCCTCTCCTCTCCTCCTCTCCCCTCCTCCTCTCCTCTCCTCCACCCCCCCTCTCTTCTCCTTTTCTCCCCTCTTCTCCTTTTCTCCCCCTCTCCTCTTCTCTTCTCCCCCTCTCCTCTCCTTTTCTCCCCTCTCCTCTTCTCCCCCTTTCCTCTTCTCCCCTCCCCTCTCCTTTTCTCTTCCTCTCCTCTCCTTTTCTCCTCATCTCCCCCTCTCTTCTCCTCCTCCTCTCCTCTCCTCTTCTCACCTTCTCCTCTCTCCTCCTCCCCTCTCTCGTCTTCTCCCCTCCCCTCCCCTCTTCTCCAGCCTCTTCTCCCTCCCACTCTTCTCCTCTTCTGACCCTCTCTTCTCCTCTTCTCCCCCTCTCTTCTCCTCCCCTCCCCTCTCCCTTTCCTCTTCTCCTCTCTTCGTCTCCCAGTCTCTATTCTCCTCTTCACCCCCCCTTTTCTCCCCCTCTTCTATCCCTCTCCTCTCCTCCCCCTCTCCTCTTCTGACCCTCTATTCTCCTCTACTCATTTACCAGTCTCTCTTCTCCTACCCCTCCCCTATTCTCCCCCTCTCCTCTCCTTTTCTCCCAGTCTCTCTTCTCCTCTTCTCCCCCCCTCTCTTCTTCTTCCCCTCCCTCTTCTTCCCCTGTCCTCTTCTCCCCCCTCTACTCTTCTTCCCCTCTCCTCTCCTTTTTCTCTCCCTTTCCTCTTCTCCCCTTCTCCCTCTCTGTTCTCCTCTTCTTCCCCTGCCCTCCCCCTGTCCTATTCTCCCCCTCTCTTCTCCCCCCTCTACTCTTATCCCCCTTTCCTCTTCTCTCCCCTTCTCTCTTCTCCTCTCTCTTCTCCTCCTCCCCCTCTTCTCTTCTTCCCCTCCCCTCCCATCCCTCCCCTCCTCTCTCTCCTCTTCTCCCCCTCTCTTGTCCTATTCTGCCTATCATCTACTCTTCTGCCCCTATCTTCCCCCTCATCTCCCCCTCTCCTCTTCTCCCCCTCTCCTCTTCTCCCCCTCTGCCCTTCTCCCCCTCTCTTCTCCTCTTCTCCCCCTCTCCTCTCTTCTCCTCTACTCCCCCTCGCTTCTCCTCTCCTCCTCTTCTCCTCTCCTCTTCTCCCCCTCTCTTCTCCTCTTCTTCCCCTCTCCTCTCCATTTCATTCTGTACTCCAACATCTGCCTGGTATTCTAGATAACACACAACATTTCAGCACCAAATTTGTTTTCATCAACCTCAGACTTAAATATCAGTGTTCCAAGAACCTCCACCAGGGGAACTGTAGACTCCTCAAACGGTCCACCACCTTCTCCCAAACTGCCTTCTCATACAAACCAATAAAGACATGGAATGGTCTCACCTCAACATGGATCTAGTCCAATCAGATGTGTCTCACCTCAACATGGATCTAGTCCAATCAGACGTGTCTCACCTCAACATGGATCTAGTCCAATCAGACGTGCCTCACCTCAACATGGATCTAGTCCAATCAGACGTGCCTCACCTCAACATGGATCTAGTCCAATCAGACGTGTCTCACCTCAACATGGATCTAGTCCAATCAGACGTGTCTCACCTCAATATGGATCTAGTCCAATCAGACGTGTCTCACCTCAACATGGATCTAGTCCAATCAGACGTGTCTCACCTCAACATGGATCTAGTCCAATCAGACGTGTTCACACTGATATTGATCTAATAGGCAACAGTGATTTTTTTAATGACACAGACTAAACACTAAAAAACACATTACATTTAAATAGCTGTAATAACTTAGCTCTGTACACTATTCTGATTAGATGCTATTTAATGCTGAGTTTGGACACAGGTTTCTATAGGAACACTAAGGCACCTGGACCACATATTGAGATGTGCCTTTAGTTAAGTAAATCAGTTGTTACATAAGGTGACAGTTGTAGGTGTCACGACTTCCGCCGAAGTCGGTCCCTGTCCTTGTTCTGGTGGTGAAGAAGTCGGTCCCTGTCCTTGTTCTGGCGGTGAAGAAGTCGGTCCCTGTCCTTGTTCTGGCGATGAAGAAGTCGGTCCCTGTCCTTGTTCTGGCGGTGAAGAAGGATGGCGGTCTGCGCCTGTGCATTGACTATCGAGGTTTCAACCAAATCACTGTGAGGTACAGCTACCCCCTGCCTCTCATATCCAGTGCGATAGAGTCAATGCACAGGGCTTCTTCACAAAATTGGATCTCAGGGGCGTTTACAACCTGGTGCGTATCCGGGAGGGGGACAAGTGGAAGACGTCATTTAGTACCACCTCAGGGCACTATGAGTACCTTGTCATGCCGTACAGGTTGATGTCTTCCAGGCCTTTGTAGACGAGATTTCCCGGGACCTGCACGTGCAGGGTGTAGTGGTGTATATATCGACCACATTCTGATATACTCCGCTACACGCGCCAAGTGTGTGTCCCTGGTGCACATGGTGCTTGGTCGACTGTTGGAGCCTGATCTGTACGTCAAGGCTGAGAAATGTCTGTTCTTCCAACAGTCCGTCTCCTTCCTAGGGTAACGCATTTCCACTTCAGGGGTGGAGATGGAGAGTGACTGCATTTGCACTTCAGGGGTGGAGATGGAGAGTGACTGCATTTCAGCCGTGCGTAATTTGTGACTACCACCACGGTAAAGGAGGTGCAGCGGTTTCTATGGTTTGCCAACTACTACCGGAGGTTTATCCGGGGCTTTGGTCAGGTAGCCAACTACTACCGGAGGTTTATCCAGGGCTTTGGTCAGGTAGCCAACTACTACCGGAGGTTTATCCAGGGCTTTGGTCAGGTAGCCAACTACTACCGGAGGTTTATCCAGGGCTTTGGTCAGGTAGCCAACTACTACCGAAGGTTTATCCAGGGCTTTGGTCAGGTAGCCAACCAGGGATTTGGTCAGGTAGCCAACTACTACTGGAGGTTTATCCAGGGCTTTGGTCAGGTAGCCAACTACTACCGGAGGTTTATCCAGGGCTTTGGTCAGGTAGCCAACTACTACTGGAGGTTTATCCAGGGCTTTGGTCAGGTAGGCAACTACTACTGGAGGTTTATCCAGGGATTTGGTCAGGTAGCCAACTACTACCGGAGGTTTATCCGGGGCTTTGGTCAGGTAGCCAACTACTACCGGAGGTTTATCCGGGGCTTTGGTCAGGTAGCCAACTACTACCGGAGGTTTATCCAGGGCTTTGGTCAGGTAGCCAACTACTACCGGAGGTTTATCCGGGGCTTTTGGTCAGGTAGCCAACTACTACCGGAGGTTTATCCGGGGCTTTGGTCAGGTAGCCAACTACTACCGGAGGTTTATCCAGGGCTTTGGTCAGGTAGCCAACTACTACCGGAGGTTTATCCGGGGCTTTGGTGAGGTAGCCAACTACTACCGGAGGTTTATCCAGGGCTTTGCTCAGGTAGCCAACTACTACTGGAGGTTTATCCGGGGCTTTGGTCAGGTAGCCAACTACTACTGGAGGTTTATCCAGGGCTTTGGTCAGGTAGCCAACTACTACCGGAGGTTTATCCAGGGCTTTGGTCAGGTAGCCAACTACTACTGGAGGTTTATCCAGGGCTTTGGTCAGGTAGCCAACTACTACCGGAGGTTTATCCAGGGCTTTGGTGAGGTAGCCAACTACTACCAGAGGTTTATACGGGGCTTTGGTCAGGTAGCCAACTACTACTGGAGGTTTATCCAGGGCTTTGGTCAGGTAGCCAACTACTACCGGAGGTTTATCCAGGGCTTTGGTCAGGTAGCCAACTACTACTGGAGGTTTATCCGGGGCTTTGGTCAGGTAGCCAACTACTACCGGAGGTTTATCCAGGGCTTTGGTCAGGTAGCCAACTACTACCGGAGGTTTATCCGGGGCTTTGGTCAGGTAGCCAACTACTACCGGAGGTTTATCTGGGGCTTTGGTCAGGTAGCCAACTACTAACGGAGGTTTATCCGGGGCTTTGGTCAGGTAGCCAACTACTACCGGAGGTTTATCCAGGGCTTTGGTCAGGTAGCCAACTACTACCGGAGGTTTATCCGGGGCTTTGGTCAGGTAGCCAACTACTACCGGAGGTTTATTCAGGGCTTTGGTCAGGTAGCCAACTACTACCGGAGGTTTATCCAGGGCTTTGGTCAGGTAGCCAACTACTACCGGAGGTTTATCCAGGGCTTTGGTCAGGTAGCCAACCAGGGCTTTGGTCAGGTAGCCAACTACTACTGGAGGTTTATCCAGGGCTTTGGTCAGGTAGCCAACTACTACCGGAGGTTTATCCAGGGCTTTGGTCAGGTAGCCAACTACTACTGGAGGTTTATCCAGGGCTTTGGTCAGGTAGGCAACTACTACTGGAGGTTTATCCAGGGCTTTGGTCAGGTAGCCAACTACTACCGGAGGTTTATCCGGGGCTTTGGTCAGGTAGCCAACTACTACCGGAGGTTTATCCGGGGCTTTGGTCAGGTAGCCAACTACTACCGGAGGTTTATCCAGGGCTTTGGTCAGGTAGCCAACTACTACCGGAGGTTTATCCGGGGCTTTGGTGAGGTAGCCAACTACTACCGGAGGTTTATCCAGGGCTTTGGTCAGGTAGCCAACTACTACTGGAGGTTTATCCAGGGCTTTGGTCAGGTAGCCAACTACTACCGGAGGTTTATCCAGGGCTTTGGTCAGGTAGCCAACTACTACTGGAGGTTTATCCGGGGCTTTGGTCAGGTAGCCAACTACTACCGGAGGTTTATCCAGGGCTTTGGTCAGGTAGCCAACTACTACCGGAGGTTTATCCGGGGCTTTGGTCAGGTAGCCAACTACTACCGGAGGTTTATCTGGGGCTTTGGTCAGGTAGCCAACTACTACCGGAGGTTTATCCGGGGCTTTGGTCAGGTAGCCAACTACTACCGGAGGTTTATCCAGGGCTTTGGTCAGATAGCCAACTACTACCGACTCCCATAACCCTGTAGTTGTTTAAAAAAGACACGGTTTTGAGGAAACTGAGAAAATGATTCTCTCCTCCATGTGTCCAACCGCATACGACCACCTGCACAAGGTACCTGCATCAGTATAGTTGTCTAGCTGTGTAAAAGGTACCTGCATCAGTATAGTTGTCTAGCTGTGTAAAAGGTACCTGCATCAGTATAGTTGCCTAGCTGTGTAAAAGGTACCTGCATCAGTATAGTTGCCTAGCTGTGTAAAAGCTACCTGCATCAGTATAGTTGTCTAGCTGTGTAAAAGGTATCTGCATCAGTATAGTTGCCTAGCTGTGTAAAAGGTACCTGCATCAGTATAGTTGTCTAGCTACAAACTTCTACAGATGCACAATCGAGAGCATCCTGGCGGGCTGTATCACCGCCTGGTATGGCAACTGCACCGCCCTCAACCGTAAGGCTCTCCAGAGGGTAGTGAGGTCTGCACAACGCATCACCGGGGGCAAACTACCTGCCCTCCAGGACACCTACACCACCCGATGTCACAGGAAGGCCATAAAGATCATCAAGGACATCAACCACCCGAGCCACTGCCTGTTCACCCCGCTATCATCCAGAAGGCGAGGTCAGTACAGGTGCATCAAAGCTGGGACCGAGAGACTGAAAAACAGCTTCTATCTCAAGGCCATCAGACTGTTAAACAGCCACCACTAACACTGAGTGGCTGCTGCCAACACACTGACACTGACTCAACTCCAGCCACTTTAATAATGGGAATTGATGGGAAATGATGTAAATATATCACTAGCCACTTTAAACAATGCTACCTTATATAATGTTACTTACCCTACATTATTCATCTCATATGCATACGTATATACTGTACTCTATATCATCGACTGTATCCTAATGTAATACATGTATCACTAGCCACTTTAAACTATGCCACTTTGTTTACATACTCATCTCATTTGTACATACTGTACTCGATACCATCTACTGTATCTTGCCTATGCTGCTCTGTACCATCACTCATTCATATATCCTTATGTACATATTCTTTATCCCCTTACACTGTGTACAAGACAGTAGTTTTGGAATTGTTAGTTAGATTACTTGTTATTACTGCATTGTCAGAACTAGAAGCACAAGCATTTCGCTACACTCGCATTAACATCTGCTAACCATGTGTATGTGACAAATAAAGTTTGATTTGATTTGATTAGCTGTGTAAAAGGTAACTGCATCAGTATAGTTGTCTAGCTGTGTAAAAGGGACCTGCATCAGTATAGTTACCTAGCTGTGTAAAAGGTACCTACATCAGTATAGTTGTCTAGCTGTGTAAAAGGTACCTGCATCAGTATAGTTGTCTAGCTGTGTAAAAGGTACCTGCATCAGTATAGTTGTCTAGCTGTGTAAAAGGTACCTGCATCAGTATAGTTGCCTAGCTGTGTAAAATGTACCTGCATCAGTATAGTTACCTAGCTGTATAAAAGGTACCTGCATCAGTATAGTTGCCTAGCTGTGTAAAAGGTACCTGCATCAGTATAGTTGCCTAGCTGTGTAAAAGGTACCTGCATCAGTATAGTTGCCTAGCTGTGTAAAAGGTACCTGCATCAGTATAGTTGTCTAGCTGTGTAAAAGGTACCTGCATCAGTATAGTTGTCTAGCTGTGTAAAAGGTACCTGCATCAGTATAGTTGTCTAGCTGTGTAAAAGGTACCTGCATCAGTATAGTTGTCTAGCTGTGTAAAAGGTACCTGCATCAGTATAGTTACCTAGCTGTGTAAAAGGTACCTGCATCAGTATAGTTGCCTAGCTGTGTAAAAGGTACCTGCATCAGTATAGTTGCCTAGCTGTGTAAAAGGTACCTGCATCAGTATAGTTGTCTAGCTGTGTAAAAGGTACCTGCATCAGTATAGTTGTCTAGCTGTGTAAAAGGTACCTGCATCAGTATAGTTGTCTAGCTGTGTAAAAGGTACCTGCATCAGTATAGTTACCTAGCTGTGTAAAAGGTGGCTAAATGGGATGTGTAGAAATACAGATAAACCTAGGGTATGGCTAAATGGGTTGTGTAGAAATACAGATAAACCTAGGGTATGGCTAAATGGGATGTGTATAAATACAGATAAACCTAGGGTATGGCTAAATGGGGTGTGTAGAAATACAGATAAACCTAGGGTATGGCTAAATGGGGTGTGTAGAAATACAGATAAACCTAGGGTATGGCTAAATGGGGTGTGTATAAATACAGATAAACCTAGGGTATGGCTAAATGGGGTGTGTATAAATACAGATAAACCTAGGGTATGGCTAAATGGGGTGTGTAGAAATACAGATAAACCTAGGGTATGGCTAAATGGGGTGTGTAGAAATACAGATAAACCTAGGGTATGGCTAAATGGGATGTGTATAAATACAGATAAACCTAGGGTATGGCTAAATGGGATGTGTATAAATACAGCTAAACCTAGGGTATGGCTAAATGGGGTGTGTATAAATACAGATAAACCTAGGGTATGGCTAAATGGGGTGTGTAGAAATAGAGAAAAACCTAGGGTATGGCTAAATGGGGTGTGTAGAAATACAGCTAAACCTAGGGTATGGCTAAATGGGGTGTGTAGAAATACTTGGGGTCAGGGAGAGAGTTGAGTTATGTACTTGACTGGTTGGGATCAGGGAGAGAGTTGAGTCATGTACTTGTCTGGTGGGGGTCAGGGAGAGAGTTGAGTTATGTACTAGACTGGTGGGGGTCAGGGAGAGAGTTGAGTTATGTACTAGACTGGTGGGGGTCAGAGAGAGAGTTGAGTTATGTACTAGACTGGTGGGGGTCAGGGAGAGAGTTGGGTTTTGTACTAGACTGGTGGGGGTCAGGGAGAGAGTTGGGTTTTGTACTAGACTGGTGGGGGTCAGGGAGAGACTTGAGTTATGTACTAGACTGGTGGGGGTCAGGGAGAGAGTTGAGTTATGTACTAGACTGGTGGGGGTCAGGGAGAGAGTTGAGTTATGTACTAGACTGGTGGGGGTCAGAGAGAGAGTTGAGTTATGTACTAGACTGGTGGGGGTCAGGGAGAGAGTTGGGTTTTGTACTAGACTGGTGGGGGTCAGGGAGAGAGTTGAGTTATGTACTAGACTGGTGGGGGTCAGGGAGAGAGTTGAGTTATGTACTAGACTGGTGGGGGTCAGGGAGAGAGTTGAGTTATGTACTAGACTGGTGGGGGTCAGAGAGAGAGTTGAGTTATGTACTAGACTGGTGGGGGTCAGGGAGAGAGTTGGGTTTTGTACTAGACTGGTGGGGGTCAGGGAGAGAGTTGAGTTATGTACTAGACTGGTGGGGGTCAGGGAGAGAGTTGAGTTATGTACTAGACTGGTGGGGGTCAGGGAGAGAGTTGAGTTATGTACTAGACTGGTGGGGGTCAGAGAGAGAGTTGAGTTATGTACTAGACTGGTGGGGGTCAGGGAGAGAGTTGAGTTATGTACTAGACTGGTGGGGGTCAGGGAGAGAGTTGAGTTATGTACTTGACTGGTGGGGGTCAGGGAGAGAGTTGAGTTATGTACCAGACTGATGGGGGTCTGGGAGAGAGTTGAGTTATATATAACAGACCAGTGTGGGTCGGAGCGAAGGTTGAGTTCTGTACTAGACAGGTGGGGGTCAGGGAGAGGGTTGAGTTCTGTACTAGACAGGTGGGGGTCAGGGAGAGGGTTGAGTTCTGTACTAGACAGGTGGGGGTCAGGGAGAGGGTTGAGTTCTGTACTAGACAGGTGGGGGTACTAGACAGGTAGACAGGTAGAAAACACTTGTTGACTCCCCCTGTAGAGAAACATCAACGCCATCCTCCTCTTTCATGTATCTTACATGTCTATGACTCTGTCATACAGGAAACCAATGCTATGGGTGACAACATAATAAACCCACACAGTATCTAGAACTACACAATTATTAAATATTTACTGACTAGAAATATAATAAACCTACACAGTATCTAGAACTACACAATTATTACATATTTACTAGTGGAACAGGCTGGCTGAGAGGGCCCTAGTGGAGCAGGCTGGCTGAGAGGGCCCTAGTGGAGCAGGCTGGCTGAGAGGGCCCTAGTGGAACAGGCTGGCTGAGAGGGCCCTAGTGGAGCCGGCTGGCTGAGAGGTCCCTAGTGGAGCAGGCTGGCTGAGAGGGCCCTAGTGGAACAGGCTGGCTGAGAGGGCCCTAGTGGAGCAGGATGGCTGAGAGGGCCCTAGTGGAGCAGGCTGGCTGAGAGGGCCCTAGTGGAGCAGGCTGGCTGAGAGGGCCCTAGTGGAGCAGGCTGGCTGAGAGGGCCCTAGTGGAGCCAGGTGGCTGAGAGGGCCCTAGTGGAACAGGCTGGCTGAGAGGGCCCTAGTGGAGCCAGGTGGCTGAGAGGGCCCTAGTGGAACAGGCTGGCTGAGAGGGCCCTAGTGGAGCAGGATGGCTGAGAGGGCCCTAGTGGAGCAGGCTGGCTGAGAGGGCCCTAGTGGAGCAGGCTGGCTGAGAGGGCCCTAGTGGAGCAGGATGGCTGAGAGGGCCCTAGTGGAGCAGGCTGGCTGAGAGGGCCCTAGTGGAGCAGGCTGGCTGAGAGGGCCCTAGTGGAGCAGGCTGGCTGAGAGGGCCCTAGTGGAACAGGCTGGCTGAGAGGGCCCTAATGGAGCAGGCTGGCTGAGAGGGCCCTAGTGGAGCCAGGTGGCTGAGAGGGCCGTAGTGGAGCAGGCTGGCTGAGAGGGCCCTAATGGAGCAGGCTGGCTGAGAGGGCCCTAATGGAGCAGGCTGGCTGAGAGGGCCCTAGAGGAGCAGGCTGGCTGAGAGGGCCCTAGTGGAACAGGATGGCTGAGAGGGCCCTAGTGGAGCAGGCTGGCTGAGAGGGCCCTAGGGGAGCAGGCAGGCTGAGAGGGCCCTAGTGGAGCAGGCTGGCTGAGAGGGCCCTAGGGGAGCAGGCAGGCTGAGAGGGCCCTAGTGGAGCCCTTCCCTAACTCTTTCTCTCTTCTCTACAAATCTCCCCCCTCTCTCTTCCCTCCCATTCTCTCTCTCGTCAACAATTCTCTCTCTCTCTCCCCTCCCCTTCTCTCTTTTTCTCTCTCCTCCACAATTCTCTCTCTCCCTCTCGTTCTGCTCATCTCTCTCTCATTCTCTCGTTCTCTCTCTTTTCTTGACATATAGTGTTGAAGCTGTTGATCTTGACTCAGCTCATAGACCTCTATCATCTCCACCCCTCCCTTCTCCTACTCTAACATAACACCAATATAATATATAATACATAATATATACTCTCATTCATTTACATAGAGACAGATACAATCAATCATTGACACACTGAATATACAACAGTCAGATGCATGACACCATCACAACTTAACTGACATCAGTGCCTGTCCCCAGATGGACAGTTAGACTACAGTAAAGTACATTTACAGGTGATCACATCATTGTCCTGCTTTGAGACACATTTTTACTGTCTGCTTCCAGTTGTATGTTATTTTACTAACCCTGCAAATTATAATATATCTTATAATATCAAATCATATCTCAGTAACTGTCACAAGTGTATATCAGTGTAACAGCATCATACCTGTGCTCCACAACAGGGTCATCAGTATCAGTGCAGGTATCATATCTGCCTCTAACTGGGGCTCCACAGTCTGCTGTCATAAAGAGTGGACTGAAGAGTGGAAAATACTGCTAGGCTATATGACTTCTCTCTCATTACGTCCTAACTTCAATGATGTGAGATTAACTTCCTAGCAACTTATCTTGGATCAGTGGTTGAACACACTACAGCAAACTGATATGTTAAAAAAACTCCACAGGAAACTGCTGACAGAGCAGCAACGTTACACATAGTGTCCTATAATATCACCTCTAACTTTCTACTGCTTGAGTTCACCTCTTATAGAATATTGGCTTAATGTTCCAGCACCTAAATAGAAACAGTACCAGCACCCAAAATGAGTACTGATGAGGTCTCATGTTAGAGCAGGAGAAGGGGGGATGTGGTGTAGAAGCTAGAGGTCTGTTACCCAAGTCAACTCAACAGGCCTGATGCTATATGTCAGGGTCAGGCTGGGCCAAGAGAGGAACAGGTTACTGGTTATGATGACATCACTGGTGAGAAGACAGTGATAAAAAATATATTCTCTCTCTCTCCCCCCCTCCTCCCTCTCTACCCTACTTCCCTCCCCCTCCCCCTGTCTGTCTGTCTCCCTCCCATCCTTTAATTTATATTAAATAAAGTAAGGGGAGGTAGAAGAAGGGGAAAGGGGAGAAGAGGAGAGGAGAGGGAGGAGAAGAGGAGAGGGGGAGAAGAGGAGAGGAGAGGTAGGAGAAGAGGAGAGGGGGGAGAAGAGGAGAGGAGGGGGGAGAAAAGGAGAGGAGAGGGGGCAGAAGAGGAGAGGAGAGGGGGGAGAAGAGGAGAGGGGGAGATGAGGAGAGGAGAGGGGGGAGATGAGGAGAGGAGAGGGGGGAGAAGAGGAGAGAAGGGAGAAGAGGAGAGGAGAGAAGGGAGAAGAGGAGAGGGGGAGAAGAGGAGAGGAGAGAAGGGAGAAGAGGAGAGGAGAGAAGGGAGAAGAGGAGAGGAGAGAAGGGAGAAGAGGAGAGGGGAGAAGGGAGAAGAGGAGAGGCGAGAGAAGAGGAGAGGAGAGGATAGAAGGGAGAAGAGGAGAGGGGAGAGAAGAGGAGAGGAGAGAAGGGAGAGGAGAGGAGGGAGTAGAGGAGAGAAGGGAGAAGAGGAGAGGAGAGAAGGGAGAAGAGGAGAGGGGAGAGAAGAGGAGAGGAGAGAAGGGAGAAGAGGAGAAGAGAGGGGGGAGAAGAGGAGAGGAGAGAAGGGAGAAGAGGAGAGGAGAGGGGGAGAAGAGGAGAGGAGAGAAGGGAGAAGAGGAGAGGGGAGAAGAGGAGAGGAGAGGGGGGAGAAGAGGAGATGAGAGGGGGAGAAGAGGAGAGGAGAGGGGGAGAAGAGGAGAGGAGGGGGGGGGGGGGGAGAAGAGGGGGAGAAGAGGAGGGCCTGCCTGCAGTATATACACGAAATCAACAAAAGTATGTGGACACCTGCTCGTTAAACATCTCAATCCAAAATCATGGTTATTTGCATGGATTTAGTCCCCCCCATTTGCTGCTATAACAGCCTCCACTCTTCTGGGAAGGCTTTCCACTAGATGTTGGAACATTGCTGTGAGGACTTGCTTCCATTCCAAGAGCATTAGTGAGGTCAGGCGATTAGGCATGGCTTGCAGTCAGCGTTCCAATTCATCCCAATATCACCTACACCCCTCCCTTCTCCTACTCTAACATAACACCAATATAATATATAATACATAATATATACTCTCATTCATTTACATAGAGACAGATACAATCAATCATTGACACACTGAATATACAACAGTCAGATGCATGACACCATCACAACTTAACTGACATTAGTGCCTGTCCCCAGATGGACAGTTAGACTACAGTAAAGTACATTTACAGGTGATCACATCATTGTCCTGCTTTGAGACACATTTTTACTGTCTGCTTCCAGTTGTATGTTATTTTACTAACCCTGCAAATTATAATATATCTTACAATATCAAATCATATCTCAGTAACTGTCACACGTGTATATCAGTATAACAGCATCATACCTGTGCTCCTCAACAGGGTCATCAGTACCACTGCAGGTATCATATCTGTCTCTAACTGGGGCTCCACAGTCTGCTGTCATAAAGAGTGGACTGAAGAGTGGAAAATACTGCTAGGCTATATGACTTCTCTCTCATTACGTCCTAACTTCAATGATGTGAGATTAACTTCTTAGCAACTTATCTTGGATCAGTGGTTGAACACACTACAGCAAACTGATATGTTAAAAAAACTCCACAGGAAACTGCTGACAGAGCAGCAACATTTCACATAGTGTGTCCTATAATATCACCTCTAACTTTCTACTGCTTGAGTTCACCTCTTATAGAATATTGGCTTAATGTTCCAGCACCTAAATATAAACAGTACCAGCACCCAAAATGAGTACTGATGAGGTCTCATGTTAGAGCAGGAGAAGGGGGGATGTGGTGTAGGAGCTAGAGGTCTGTTACCCAGGTCAACTCAACAGGCCTGATGCTGTATGTCAGGGTCAGGCTGGGCCAAGAGAGGAAAAGGTTACTGCTAATGATGACATCACTGGTGAGAAGTCAGTGACAAAAAGATGAAGAGGAGACGAGAGGAGAGGAGAGGAGAGGAGGGGAGAGAAGAGGAAGACGGGAGAAGAGGGGAGGAGAGGAGAGGGGGGAGAAGAGGAGAGGGGAGAAGAGGAGAGGGAGAGGGGAGAAGAGGAGAGGAGAGGGGAGAAGAGGAGAGAAGAGGAGAGGGGGAGAAGAGGGGGGAGAAGAGGAGAGGAAGAGGGGAGAAGGGGAGAGGAGAGGAGAGGGAGAGGGCGGAGAAGAGGAGAGGGAGAGTTGGAGAAGAGGAGAGGGAGAGGGAGAAGAGGAGAGGGAGAGGGGAGAAGGAGAGGGAGAGGGGAGAAGGGGAGAGGGGGGAGAAGAGGAGGATGGGAGAGGGGAGGAGAGGGGGGAGAAGAGGAGAGGGAGAGGAGAGGAGAGGAGAGGAGAGGAGAGGAGAGGAGAGGAGGAGGTTGGGAGAAGGGGAGAGGGAGAGGAGAGGAGAGGGAGAGGGGAGAAGAGGAGAGGGAGAGGAGAGGAGAGGGAGAGGAGAGGGAGAGGGGAGAAGAGGAGAGGAGGTACTGTTTGTCACACCGTTCCACTCAGAGGACTCTACCTTTTGTTATCAAGTGGGAGTTTCCACCATATTTAGTAAACCAGTCATTTCAGTGAATGGAAGTGAACAAGTGCACACTTTAGGAGAAAGGAGGATAATTGGGACAATCGTTCTTTCTAGTCTACAGTCCTGCGTCTATGACACCAGATTTCCACCTAGTGGCCATAAGAGGAACTCTCCTGTCAGTGTGTTTTTACTGCTGGCTCAAAACAACACATGACCTGCAAACAGGATATGATTCATGTGTGAGTACTAAAAGCATATGAATATAGTATATTATAGTATATTTATTATATATGTGGGTCTGATAAGTAAACACTTTCAAAGTTTGTGAGTAATGATTGTGCAGGACTGCATAATGCTGGGGAGCCTGGCGCCTTCGGGAAACCTCATGATATGAGTGATAAGAAGTGTTTAAAAAGGTGAGTTCTGAACCCTGTAGACTACTGCACTACTTCTGAAGAAGACCAGAGTCATTTCAGAATGAAGACTGCTATAGTTCTGACGGTGTTGCTGTTCTGTCTGTCTGGGGCCTGGACTCAGGGAGAGAGTGGAGGGGTAACTAGTAGTTCTGTCTGTCTGTCTGTCTGTCTGTCTGTCTGTCTGTCTGTCTGTCTGTCTGTCTGTCTGTCTGTCTGTCTGTCTGTCTGTCTGTCTGGGGCCTGGACTCAGGGAGAGAGTGGAGGGGTAACTAGTAGTTCTGTGTGTAAGTAAGTAAGTAAGTAATATACAATGGGCCCAGCGTTGTCCGGGATTGGTTGTCATTGTAAATAACTATTTGTTCCTAACTGACTGTGTGGGAGGATTTTCCAGACATGGTAACTATACTGTTCTCTTTAAAGTAGATAGAATAATCAATATGAGTTTAACTACTAGACATGTGTTAGCAGAATGAAGGCTGAGCCCATGTGACTGTACAAAGCTGGATCAACATCGAGTCAACTATTAGACATGTGTTAGCAGAATGAAGGCTGAGCCCATCTGACTGTACAAAGCTGGATCAACATCGAGTCAACTACTAGACATGTGTTAGCAGAATGAAGGCTGAGCCCATCTGACTGTACAAAGCTGGATCAACATCGAGTCAACTATTAGACATGTAAAGAACAGAACATAAACAGAATCTGTGTAGATGAGGAAAGGTAGACTAACAAGACGTGACTGGTCTGAACCATATCTGATCTGGTGAAGGATACTGGACACACACATGGGTTAATCACACAGACAACATCAGTCTGATCTGGTGAAGGATACTGGACACACACATGGGTTAATCACACAGACAACATCAGTCTGATCTGGTGAAGGATACTGGACACACACATGGGTTAATCACATAGACAACATCAGTCTGATCTGGTGAAGGATACTGGACACACACATGGGTTAATCACACAGACAACATCAGTCTGAACTGGTGAAGGATACTGGACACACACATGGGTTAATCACACAGACAACATCAGTCTGATCTGGTGAAGGATACTGGACACACACATGGGTTAATCACACAGACAACATCAGTCTGAACTTGTGAAGGATACTGGACACACACATGTGTTAATCACACAGACAACATCGGTCTGAACTTGTGAAGGATACTGGACACACACATGTGTTAATCACACAGACAACATCAGTCTGAACTTGTGTCTCGGTCTGAACTTGTGAAGACCTTTGGACAGGAACATTAGATAATCAGTTATAGGCCCCAGTAGGAGTGTGCATGTCACCACCAATAGAATCTATGCCCCAATGTCTGAGCCAATAAGAGAATGGAAACTAAGCAAGACAACTAGATTCATAAAGTGGAGTGATGATGTTATGTAAGGATCAGACTGTATAGGCTATATTACATGTGTTTAGTGCATTATTGGGGCAGCAGGGTAGTGGTTAGAATGTTATGTAAGGATCAGACTGTATAGGCTATATTACATGTATATAGTGTATTATTGGGGCAGAAGGGTAGCCTAGTGGTTAGAATGTTATGTAAGGATCAGACTGTATAGGCTATATTACATGTATTTAGTGTATTATTGAGGCAGCAGGGTAGTCTAGTGGTTAGAATGTTATGTAAGGATCAGACTGTATAGGCTATATTACATGTATATAGTGTATTATTGGGGCAGCAGGGTAGTCTAGTGGTTAGAATGTTATGTAAGGATCAGACTGTATAGGCTATATTACATGTATTTAGTGTATTATTGGGGCAGCAGGGTAGTGGTTATAATGTTATGTAATGATCAGACTGTATAGGCTATATTACATGTATTTAGTGTGTTATTGGGGCAGAAGGGTAGCCTAGTGGTTAGAATGTTATGTAAGGATCAGACTGTATAGGCTATATTACATGTATTTAGTGTATTATTGGGGCAGCAGGGTAGCCTAGTGGTTAGAATGGTATGTAAGGATCAGACTGTATAGGCTATATTACATGTGTTTAGTGTATTATTGGGGCAGCAGGGTAGTGGTTAGAATGTTATGTAAGGATCAGACTGTATAGGCTATATTACATGTATTTAGTGTATTATTGGGGCAGCAGGGTAGTGGTTAGAATGTTATGTAAGGATCAGACTGTATAGGCTATATTACATGTATTTAGTGTATTATTGGGGCAGCAGGGTAGCCTAGTGGTTAGAATGTTATGTAAGGATCAGACTGTATAGGCTATATTACATGTATTTAGTGTATTATTGGGGCAGCAGGGTAGCCTAGTGGTTAGAATGTTATGTAAGGATCAGACTGTATAGGCTATATTACATGTATTTAGTGTATTATTGGGGCAGCAGGGTAGCCTAGTGGTTAGAATGTTATGTAAGGATCAGACTGTATAAAAGCCAAGTACTAAGAATGAAGAGTCAGTTCTTCCATGGAATTGTTCAGCTTTGTTACTGTTTGTAATAAAGTCTAGTTGAATTCACAGGTTCTGGTTTGGTGAAATAGTTGATTCAATATTTTACACAACAGTCAATGTGTCTAAACTGTAAGAACTTTGAAATTAAGTTGTTTTCAAGTCGTTATTAACAACAACCTGAAAATAAATATTTACAACCTTCAACTAAAACCAAACGTATATTGGACGTTGGGTATCGTCTTCTTTTCAACGTCTTTTCAATGACATTTAGCTTGGTGGTACAGCCCAATGTCAAAACACAGCTTTAATGTGTCCAAATTAATAACCAATATGCAGAAACCATTTGTGATACTGAAAACCTCAACATAAAATGTACCATCTGCACAAACATCTGCAACAATAATCATATTACTGAAACAAGCACCTTTTAAAATGCACCAGCACCAGAAACACTGTTGTTCTGACAAGTAGCAATAAATCACTGATATCAATTAGGGGGGAAATCAGGTTGTAGGTGCTGTTGAAACTAACACAACTAAAAACACATGGAAATGGGAGATATATTTTACCTCCCTGGTTAGAGGACAAATCAGGTTGTTGGTGCTGTTGAAACTAACACGACTAAAAACACATGGAAATGGGAGATATATTTTACCTCCCTGGTTAGAGGACAAATCAGGTTGTAGGTGCTGTTGAAACTAACACAACTAAAAACACATGGAAATGGGAGATATATTTTACCTCCCTGGTTAGAGGACAAATCAGGTTGTTGGTGCTGATGAAACTAACACAACTAAAAACACATGGAAATGGGAGATATATTTTACCTCCCTGGTTAGAGGACAAATCAGGTTGTTGGTGCTGTTGAAACTAACACAACTAAAAACACATGGAAATGGGAGATATATTTTACCTCCCTGGTTAGAGGACAAATCAGGTTGTTGGTGCTGTTGAAACTAACACAACTAAAAACACATGGAAATGGGAGATATATTTTACCTCCCTGGTTAGAGGACAAATCAGGTTGTAGGTGCTGTTGAAACTAACACAACTAAAAACACATGGAAATGGGAGATATATTTTACCTCCCTGGTTAGAGGACAAATCAGGTTGTTGGTGCTGTTGAAACTAACACAACTAAAAACACATGGAAATGGGAGATATTTTACCTCCCTGGTTAGAGGACAAATCAGGTTGTTGGTGCTGTTGAAACTAACACAACTAAAAACACATGGAAATGGGAGATATATTTTACCTCCCTGGTTAGAGGACAAATCAGGTTGTTGGTGCTGTTGAAACTAACACAACTAAAAAAACACATGGAAATGGGAGATATATTTTACCTCCCTGGTTAGAGGACAAATCAGGTTGTTGGTGCTGTTGGAACTAACACGACTAAAAACACATGGAAATGGGAGATATATTTTACCTCCCTGGTTAGAGGACAAATCAGGTTGTTGGTGCTGTTGAAACTAACACGACTAAAAACACATGGAAATGGGAGATATATTTTACCTCCCTGGTTAGAGGACAAATCAGGTTGTTGGTGCTGTTGAAACTAACACAACTAAAAACACATGGAAATGGGAGATATATTTTACCTCCCTGGTTATAGGACAAATCAGGTTGTTGGTGCTGTTGAAACTAACAACTAAAAACACATGGAAATGGGAGATATATTTTACCTCCCTGGTTAGAGGACAAATCAGGTTGTTGGTGCTGTTGAAACTAACACAACTAAAAACACATGGAAATGGGAGATATATTTTACCTCCCTGGTTAGAGGACAAATCAGGTTGTTGGTGCTGTTGAAACTAACACAACTAAAAACACATGGAAATGGGAGATATATTTTACCTCCCTGGTTAGAGGACAAATCAGGTTGTTGGTGCTGTTGAAACTAACACAACTAAAAACACATGGAAATGGGAGATATATTTTACCTCCCTGGTTAGAGGACAAATCAGGTTGTTGGTGCTGTTGAAACTAACACAACTAAAAACACATGGAAATGGGAGATATATTTTACCTCCCTGGTTAGAGGACAAATCAGGTTGTTGGTGCTGTTGAAACTAACACAACTAAAAAACACATGGAAATGGGAGATATATTTTACCTCCCTGGTTAGAGGACAACCTGCAGAAGACAGTCAGCTACATTTTGGAGAGATGCATTTACATTTAGAGGTCGTTAAACAAAGGAACACAACACTTATTTTTCATCCCTCATCGATATCATGTTGAAATCATTTGTGTGAGAGTCTGGAGATGAGTTTGTCCTGTTAAAACTAACAGTTCAAAAACCACATGGAATCTGGGAATAATGTGTACATCACTGGTTAGAGGACAACTTGTAGAAAACATCTAGCTACATTTTGATTCAAGTGGGTCACCAATGCTGTAAGTGTAACACAGCTCTTTTTGTGTTAGTCACTTTCTGTTATATCATATAAATAGCACTCTTTCAATTCAGAGCCTGGATTTTCCCCCTGAGGCTAATATCCATATCATGCAGAAATCAATTGAACAGGGGGCAAACGTTTAGTGTTCTACATTGTGACATCATTAAAATACTCCTTCTACAATGTTAAAACATTCTACATTGTGACATCATTAAAATACTCCTACTACAATGTTAAAACATTCTACATTGTGACATCATTAAAATACTCCTACTACAATGTTTAAACATTCTACATTGTGACATCATTAAAATACTCCTTCTACAATGTTTAAACATTCTACATTGTGACATTATTAAAATACTCCTACTACGTTTAAACATTCTACATTGTGACATTAATTCATTGATATCATGAAACAACTCCATCATTAATGTATTTTCTGATGTTTGATCAGAGATCTTTTATCAGAGTATCTCTTGTCACATTGATCACAGCTAGGAGGTTTCTCTCCTGTGTGTGTTCTCTGGTGTATAATCAGATGACTAGATGTAGTAAAATTATTCCCACATTGTTCACAGCTATAAGGTTTCTCTCCTGTGTGTGTTCTCTGGTGTATAATCAGATGGCTGGATGTAGTAAAATTCTTCCCACATTGTTCACAACTATGAGGTTTCTCTCCTGTGTGTGTTCTCTGGTGTGATACCAGGTTGCTTGACTGAGTAAAATTCTTCCCACATTGATAACAGCTGTAAGGTTTCTCTCCTGTGTGTGTTCTCTGGTGAGATAACAAGCTGCTTGACTGAGTAAAACTCTTCCCACATTGATCACAGCTATAAGGTTTCTCTCCTGCGTGTGTTCTCTGGTGTACAATCCGATGGCTAGATGTAGTAAAACTCTTTCCACATTGATCACAGCTATAAGGTTTCTCTCCAGTGTGAATTCTCATGTGTACTTTTAGTGAATTTGATCTTAAGTAACTCTTCCCACAGTCAGAGCAGCAGTGCGATTTCTTCCCTGTTGGTCTCCACTGGTGTTTCTTGAGGTGTTCTGATCGGGAGGGACTCTTCTCTGCCCCGTCAGCTTCATGATGTTGTTGAGGCTCCCCAGAGGATCCACGATAGTCACATCTCTCTCCTGTGTGAACAACAAGTCAGACAGATGGTTAAAGGCCCACAACAGCAGAAATCCACTGTAAAAGGTGATGCCAACAGCGTAGCCATGATGTTGTACAACAATTGACGTCTGTAATGAATGTTAAAATTACTTGACAATTGTCTTGAGACAGTCAAGTGAGCAACAATAGTCATATTTTGTCATGTTTTCACATTAGTCGTAACATCGATGATTGTCGGCTAGAAATAAGTTATTACAGTTGCTGAACCCCTAACAAGTGTGCCAGACAACATTTGGTCACCAATATAGGCCCCTTTCTGTGTTTGCTAAAATAGGCGCACGAGGGAAATGAATTGAATGTGAGAGTGGTTACATTTATCCAGCCCCCAGAGTGGTTACATTTATCCAGCCCCCATCCCTCAGCTGTTTACCAAACCAAGTCTCAGGGCAGCCATTTTGTTGCTGTTTAAATCCTAGGTTGTCCCTTTTAAGACAGTACTTACTAGTGTTAATCACGGCCCGGTTTCTCAAAACCATTTTACGGCTAAGTTCACCGTTAGAACCATAGGATGCGTTAAGATGCGTTGGGGAAACCGGGCCCAGATGTCCAGTTTCCTCTTCGTCCTCCTCCTCCTTTTTCGATGTGACAGTCATCTCCCCCTCCCCCTCTTTCACTCCATAAACTGCATCCTCCTCTCTCTCCGCTTCCTCTTCTTTTACTGTAACATCCTCCTCCTCTTTCACTCTGAACGAGACTTCCTTTTCTTTCACTGAAACGTCTTTCTCTTCTTCTTTCACGGTAACAGCCTCACCCTCTACTTGTTTTTGTATTGTAACATCCTTCTCTTCCTCCTCCTCTTTCAGGAGAGCTTCTTTCTCCGTCCTGAAGACCTCCTCTTCTTTAGCAGGAGGAGAGTAGCTTAGTGAACTCATGGTCGGAGATGTTCGCTAGCTAGCATTAGCAACTAGCCTAGTTCTAAGCTAATTTAGCAAACCAGCTAGCTGACAAACAACGTAAATATATAATTAAATGGGCCAACACGTACATACGACAGAAGTGTGTTTAATACACAGCGACTAATGTACACCAAAACAGTGTAAAGAGAGTGAATGTTGTAGCTATGTTTGCTATAAAGCTACCGAGGTGTCTAACTGTTGTTGTTGAAGGAGCGTCCCGTCCACTAAATTATACGTCACACTGGCAGCGTCGCCTGAACCTAAAAGACGCACATCGCCATCTGCTGACTGGAGTGGCAACGCAGTTGAGGAACCAAAAGTTTATTTTTAATTTATTTCATTAAAGTTGATTATCATATTAAGTCGTTCAAAGAGAAGCATGTGTTGATTTATTCGTTTTTAATGAGTGATAATTTAAAACAAACTCTAGACCCACTACATATTTACATTGAACCATAGTTCTGACATGGATCATTTAGACCCACTACATATTTACATTGAACCATAGTTCTGACATGGATCATTTTGACCCACTATATATTTACATTGAACCATAGTTCTGACATGGATCATTTTGACCCACTATATATTTACATTGAACCATAGTTCTGACATGGATCATTTTGACCCACTATATATTTACATTGAACCATAGTTCTGACATGGATCATTTAGACCCACTATATATTTACATTGAACCATAGTTCTGACATGGATCATTTTGACCCACTATATATTTACATTGAACCATAGTTCTGACATGGATCATTTTGACCCACTATATATTTACATTGAACCATAGTTCTGACATGGATCATTTTGACCCACTATATATTTACATTGAACCATAGTTCTGACATGGATCATTTTGACCCACTACATATTTACATTGAACCATAGTTCTGACATGGATCATTTTGACCCACTATATATTTACATTGAACCATAGTTCTGACAGGGATCATTTAGACCCACTACATATTTACATTGAACCATAGTTCTGACATGGATCATTTTGACCCCAGAGGCATATATTTTATCACAGCCAAAATGTGGTTCATTCAATTCATCCAATGTTTCATGACTTTGTAAATCAACTTGTTCTTAATACATCTAAATCCTGGTTTAGTGTTTCTGTATCAATAAGGACTTTTAACAAATTAAAATCCTTTGGAGTCATTTTGACTCCATCCAAAATCACCTTTGATAAATAAGACGTTTATTTCAAATCAAAATCACATTTTATTGGTCACATACACGTGTTTAGCAAATGTTATTGCAGGTGTAGCAAAATGCTTGTGTTTCTAGCTCCGGCAGTGCAGTAATACCTAACAAGTAATATCTAATAATTTCACAAATCTAAGTATTTGAATGTAGGTTTCTCTGTAGACATGATCCATCCCACCAGAGGGTGGAGGGGCACCTGTATCAGTGGTTTTGACCAGATAGACACCTGCAGACACACAGTATAGTGCCTCCCATGTTCTCTCCTAAGATTGGACTTTCTATACCACGTATCACCTGACTGTGTACAAAACTGCCAATGATAGAAACCTCTTCCAGTGGTATACAGTGTATTCATTAAGTATTCAGACCCCTTCACTTATTCCACATTTAGTTACGTTACAACTTAATTCTAAAATTGAATAATTTCCCCCCTCATCAACCGACACACAAAACCCCATAATAACAAACCAAAAACAGGTTTTTAGACATTTTTGCAAATGTATTTACTTAAGTATTTAGACCCTTTGCTATGAGACTCAAAATTGAGCTCAGATGCATCCTGATTCCATTGATCATCCTAGAGATGATTCTACAACTTGATTGGAGTCCACCTGTGGTAAATTCAATAAATTAGTCATGGTTTGGAAAGGCACACACCTGTCTATATAAGGTCCCACAGTTTACAGTGCATGTCAGAGCAAAAACCAAGCCATGAGGTCAAAGGAATTGTCCGTAGAGATCTGAGACAGGATTGTGTCGAGGCATAGATCTGGGGAAAGGTACCAAAAATGTCTGCAGCATTGACGGTCCCCATGAACACAATGGCCGCCGTCATTCTTAAATGGAAGAAGTTTGGAACCACCAATACTCTTTCTAGAGCTGGCCACCTGGCCAAACTGAGAAATCGGGGGAGAAGGGCCTTGGTCAGGGAGGTGAACAAGAACCCGATGTTCACTCTGACAGAGCTCCAGATTTCCTCTGTGGAGACTGGAGAACCTTCCAGAAGGACAACCATCTCTTCAGCACTCCACCAATCAGAGCTTAAAGTAGCGATGATTAAATTGTCAACATTTATTTCAATGGACAATTCTGTGAACTGTTCTGTGACATGTGTTGGCTAGAGATGACTTGCAGGAGCTTGCAGGGATTTGTAGGCATGTTGTCTACTTTGATGCTAATTAGCATTTTCGAATCTGAGAGTAGAGAGAGACATCCCCATTAGTTCCTGCCAAGGCAGCAGCTACTCTCCCTGGGGTTTATTATGGATCCACATTAGTTCCTGCCAAGGCAGCATCTACTCTTCCTGGGGTTTATTATAGATCCCCATTAGTTCCTGCCAAGGCAGCAGCTACTCTTCCTGGGGTTTATTATGGATCCCCATTAGTTCCTGCCAAGGCAGCAGCTACTCTCCCTGGGTTTATTATGGATCCCCATTAGTTCCTGCCAAGGCAGCATCTACTCTTCCTGGGGTTTATTATAGATCCCCATTAGTTCCTGCCAAGGCAGCAGCTACTCTTCCTGGGGTTTATTATGGATCCCCATTAGTTCCTGCCAAGGCAGCAGCTACTCTTCCTGGGGTTTAATATGGATCCCCATTAGTTCCTGCCAAGGCAGCAGCTACTCTTCCTGGGGTTTATTATGGATCCCCATTAGTTCCTGCCAAGGCAGAAGCTACTCTTCCTGGGGTTTATTATGGATCCCCATTAGTTCCTGCCAAGGCAGCAGCTACTCTTCCTGGGGTTTATTATGGATCCCTATTAGTTCCTGCCAAGGCAGCAGCTACTCTTCCTGGGGTTTATTATGGATCCCCATTAGTTCCTGCCAAGGCAGTGGCTACTCTTCCTGGGGTTTATTATGGATCCCCATTAGTTCCTGCCAAGGCAGCAGCTACTCTTCCTGGGGTTTATTACAGATCCCCATTAGTTCCTGCCAAGGCAGCAGCTACTCTTCGTGGGGTTTATGATAGATCCCCATTAGTTCCTGCCAAGGCAGCAGCTACTCTTCCTGGGGTTAATTGTGGATCCCCATTAGTTCCTGCCAAGGCAGCAGCTACTCTTCCTGGGGTTTATTATGGATCCCCATTAGTTCCTGCCAAGGCAGCAGCTACTCTTCCTGGGGTTTATTATGGATCCCCATTAGTTCCTGCCAAGGCAGCAGCTACTCTTCATGGAGTTTATTATGGAGCCCCATTAGTTCCTGCCAAGGCAGCAGCTACTCTTCCTGGGGTTTATTATGGATCCCCATTAGTTCCTGCCAAAGCAGCAGCTACTCTTCCTGGGGTTTATTATGGATCCACATTAGTTCCTGCCAAGGCAGCAGCTACTCTTCCTGGGGTTTATTATGGATCCCCATTAGTTCCTGCCAAGGCAGCAGCTACTCTTCCTGGGGTTTAATATGGATCCCCATTAGTTCCTGCCAAGACAGCAGCTACTCTTCCTGGGGTTTATTATGGATCCCCATTAGTTCCTGCCAAGGCAGCAGCTACTCTTCATTGGGTTTATTGTGGATCCCCATTAGTTCCTGCCAAGGCAGCAGCTACTCTTCCTGGGGTTTATTATGGATCCCCATTAGTTCCTGTCAAGGCAGCAGCTACTCTTCCTGGGGTTTATTATGGATCCCCATTAGTTCCTGCCAAAGCAGCAGCTACTCTTCCTGGGGTTTATTATGGATCCCCATTAGTTCCTGCCAAGGCAGCAGCTACTCTTCCTGGGGTTTATTATGGATCCCCATTAGTTCCTGCCAAGACAGCAGCTACTCTTCCTGGGGTTTATTATGGATTCCCATTAGTTCCTGCCAAGGCAGCAGCTACTCTTCATTGGGTTTATTATAGATCCCCATTAGTTCCTGCCAAGGCAGCAGCTACTCTTCCTGGGGTTTATTATGGATCCCCATTAGTTCCTGCCAAGGCAGCAGCTACTCTTCCTGGGGTTTATTATGGATCCCCATTAGTTCATGCCACGGCAGCAGCTACTCTTCCTGGGGTTTATTATGGATCCCCATTAGTTCATGCCAAGGCAGCAGCTACTCTTCCTGGGGTATATTATAGATCCCCATTAGTTCCTGCCAAGGCAGCAGCTACTCTTCCTGGGGTTTATTATGGATCCGAATTAGTTCCTGTCAAGGCAGCAGCTACTCTTCCTGGGGTTTATTATAGATCCCCATTAGTTCCTGCCAAGGCAGCAGCTACTCTTCCTGGGGTTTATTATGGATCCCCATTAGTTCCTGTCAAGGCAGCAGCTACTCTTCCTGGGGTTTATTATGGATCCCCATTAGTTCCTGCCAAGGCAGCAGCTACTCTTCCTGGGGTTTATTATAGATCCCCATTAGTTCCTGCCAAGGCAGCAGCTACTCTTCCTGGGGTTTATTATGGATCCCCATTAGTTCCTGCCAAGGCAGCAGCTACTCTTCCTGGGGTTTATTATGGATCCACATTAGTTCCTGCCAAGGCAGCAGCTACTCTTCCTGGGATTTATTATGGATCCCCATTAGTTCCTGCCAAGGCAGCAGCTACTCTTCCTGGGGTTTATTATGGATCCCCATTAGTTCCTGCCAAGGCAGCAGCTACTCTTCCTGGGGTTTATTATGGATCCCCATTAGTTCCTGCCAAGGCAGCAGCTGCTCTTCCTGGGGTTTATTATGGATCCCCATTAGTTCCTGCCAAGGCAGCAGCTACTCTTCCTGGGGTTTATTATAGATCCCCATTAGTTCCTGCCAAGGCAGCAGCTACTCTTCCTGGGGTTTATTATGGATCACCATTAGTTCCTGCCAAGGCAGCAGCTACTCTTCCTGGGGTTTATTATGGATCCCCATTAGTTCCTGCCAAGGCAGCAGCTGCTCTTCCTGGGGTTTATTATGGATCCCCATTAGTTCCTGCCAAGGCAGCAGCTGCTCTTCCTGGGGTTTATTATGGATCCCCATTAGTTCCTGCCAAGGCAGCAGCTACTCTTCCTGGGGTTTATTATGGATCCCCATTAGTTCCTGCCAAGGCAGCAGCTACTCTTCCTGGGGTTTATTATGGATCCCCATTAGTTCCTGCCAAGGCAGCAGCTACTCTTCCTGGGGTTTATTATGGATCCCCATTAGTTCCTGCCAAGGCAGCAGCTACTCTTCCTGGGGTTTATTGTGGATCCCCATTAGTTCCTG
Organism: Oncorhynchus mykiss; assembly: GCF_057628025.1. NCBI lineage: Eukaryota > Metazoa > Chordata > Actinopteri > Salmoniformes > Salmonidae > Oncorhynchus > Oncorhynchus mykiss. The sequence goes on along the minus strand of NC_143040.1, from coordinate 8,166,723 downwards.
CCAAGGCAGCAGCTACTCTTCCTGGGGTTTATTATGGATCCCCATTAGTTCCTGCCAAGGCAGCAGCTACTTTTCCTGGGGTTTATTATGGATCCCCATTAGTTCCTGCCAAGGCAGCAGCTACTCTTCCTGGGGTCCAGCTAAAATAAAGGCATTTGTACCATTTTAAAAACATGACAATAAATTCACAATACACTGTGTCCTTAGTCACCTTGTCCCAGAGAGGTTTACATGGTTATCAAAATATCACACCAGGGTGAGTCTAAACAAAACACAGCCCTGTGGGGAAAATGAATGGAACCATCTCCCTGTTTGACCTCTAGTTGTTATGGATATTATGACTCTACAGAGACACACAGTGGACGTGTCAAAATATGTTCCATTGATAAATCACACTTTATTTAACCTCAATGTCATCTTGAGTTTACATGGCATTGTAGATTTTAGCTGTATATAGGATGTATTCTGGATGTTTTCAGTGTGTTTTCAACCCTTTGAGACAATGGATTAATCACAATTAAAAATAGTGCACTAACATTATACGAAGTGGACTCAAGTCTGACAGCCCAAACAAACACACACATTCTCAGTCAAAAACACAAGTCAGAACACAGCCTCTCGATTCTCTCATGTGTTTTCAGGTTCTCTGACTGGGAAAATGTCTTTCCACAGTGAGAGCAGTGGTATGTCTTCTCCTCCTGTGTATTTGTATGTATTCTTTCATGCTCTTTCAGGTACCTTAACCGGGTAAATCTCTCTCCACACTGGGAGCAGCGGTACATCTTCTTACCTGTGTGTGTCCTCTCATGCTTGTTCAGGTTTCCTACCTGGCCAAAACTCTTTCCACAATGGGAACATTGGAAAAGCTTTTCCCCTGTGTGTCCCCTCTCATGCGTTTGCAGGCTCCCTAACTGGGTAAACGACATTCCACATTGGGAACAGTGGTAAGGCTTCTCTCCAGTGTGTATTCTCTTATGTGTTCTCAGGCTCCCTAACTGAGTAAAACTCTTTCCACACTGGGAGCAGTGATGTCGTCCTGCTGGTTTGGACGTCTCGGGGTCTGGTTTCCCTGAAGGACTCTTCCTGCTGTCAGAAGGAGAGTCTGGTCTCTCTCCTGTCAAAGACAAACAGATGATTTAATTAAACAGAGACCTGAATGAAACCTCCACATGATAAAACTTCCTATGACGTTTAATCTAGGCTAGATCCCTCAATCACCTGAAGTCACTTTTCACAAGTGTTATTAAAGCCACTACAAAATACAGGTCTCTGTGTGGTTCTTAGTCAGAGAGGCCTATAGAATGGTCTAGAATGTCATTGTATGCTGTAGCGTTTACACCAGTCCAGCCTAAGCTTGACACTCTAGCAATGATAAAGTACTTTATGAGAACACGAAAATTAAATAAACGATTTGGTATCATTTTTATTATGGAAGATTGAATAAGTGTGCTTCAAACGGTTTGCTTGTAATGATTTGTAGCCATCGTCTCGACTACCTGTGCATGAGAGTCCATTCAACTCAGTTTCCCTACCTGAAAAAAAGCCATTCCGTAAAGTGTATTCGCGCACGCAAATTCAGGAAGAAACTGAAGAGCAGATGGCCTGACCGCGTTTTGCGACTGTCGGCTCACTTGACCGCAGTCAACGACGGGCTGGAAATCGCCTCCAGTTTAGTACAGTGGAATTGCAGTATTGAATGAAGGCAAGTCCATTCCGTGAGACATTTAAGTTGTGATTTTGGGTGCAAATCCATTGTTAAAGTTTTGTTGTTGGCCAGCTTCTTGATGGTATTCACATCTTACAGTGTAGCTTTATCAATTCCTACATTAAAAAACGGCATTTAAGCTCAGAACTAGAGTAGAATGCCGTTTTAAAACCACGTATCAGTTCAACAACTATTTTCAAGACAGGACTTACTGGTGTTACTCAGATCTTCTGTCTCCTTCTCTTCTTCCCTCTCCTCCTCCTTCAATATGACAGTTATCTCTCCTTCATTCACTCCAAAAAAAGTATAATCGTTTTCTTCCTCTTCTTTCTGTGTAACAGCCTCACCCTCTACTTCTTCGTTTACTGTGACATCCTCCTCTTCAGTCTCCTCTTTCACGACAACGTTCAGCCAAATACCTTCTTTCTCCTTCCAGCAGACCTCTTTTTTAGCAGGAGGGCAGTAGCTTGCTGAGCTCATGGTCGGGGATGTTAGCCAGCTAACCTAGCTAGTTAGCGACTAGCCTAGTGATAGGTTCATTTATCAAGCCAGCTACCGTTACCTGACTAAACAGAAATATGACATGAAATGGGGAAACTAGTTAAAAGACAGAATTATGTTCCAAACACAGAAGTGAATATAGACCGAAGCAGTCTGAACAGCTTGAACGTTTCCGCTAGGAAGCTACCGAGGTGGCTGACTAGATGTTGTTGAAGAAGCGTCCCGTCCACTACATTATACGTCACTCTGATAGCATCGCCTGAAAAACGCATATCGCCATCTGTTGACTGGAGTGGTTAACGCAGATACATGTTTATTTTATTTCCAGACAAAAAGTGCATTTTTACATTTCTTTCATTAAATAATAATATAATACTCAGACAACTGCAGATGTGTATTAAGTATGAATTTAAAACCTACTTCTACATTCTACCAACCCAACAGATGTTTCTACTACAGGGAATATTAAACAATGAGGTGGGTCTTTCCACATTCTACCAACCCAACAGATGTTTCTACTTCAGGGAATATTAACCAATGAGGTGGGTCTTTCCACATTCTACCAACCCAACATATGTTTCTACTACAGGGAATATTAACCAATGAGGTGGGTCTTTCCACATTCTACCAACACAACGGATGGTTCTACTACAGTGAATATTAACCAATGAGGTGGGTCTTTCCACATTCTACCAACCCAACAGATGTTTCTACAATGAACACTTTCAGGTTAATTGAAGTTAAATTCCCAAAAAGCCTAAACAGGTTTGGTCATTATCAGGTATTGGAGCGTTGAAAGATGATGCACAACAACGGTTTCTTCCACGAAACCACGACAACAATAACCACCGCGGTCAAAATAACTGTAAAGTTATTCGCCATCGAAACGAATACCGCTACAATCGACCTGTTCGCAATACATGGGTATTGGATCTAACCTCATTGATCTATCAGTAAGCTATGTTTACATGGGTATTGGATCTTACCTCATTGATCTGTCAGTAAGCTATGTTTACATGGGTATTGGGATCTGACCTCATTGATCCAGACAGTCCTCTGGGTAACACCACTGTCTGAAACACTCATCCTGACAGTCCTCTGGGTAACCCCACTGTCTGAAACACTCATCCAGACAGTCCTCTGAGTAACCCCACTGTCTGAAACACTCATCCAGACAGTCCTCTGAGTAACCCCACTGTCTGAAACACTCATCCAGACAGTCCTCTGAGTAACCCCACTGTCTGAAACACTCATCCAGACAGTCCTCTTTGTAACCCCCAGTCTGAAACACTCATCCAGACAGTCCTCTGAGTAACCCCCCATGTCTGAAACACTCATCCAGACAGTCCTCTGGGTAACCCCACTGTCTGAAACACTCATCCAGACAGTCCTCTTTGTAACCCCCAGTCTGAAACACTCATCCAGACAGTCCTCTGAGTAACCCCCCATGTCTGAAACACTCATCCAGACAGTCCTCTGAGTAACCCCACTGTCTGAAACACTCATCCAGACAGTCCTCTGAGTAACCCCCTGTCTGAAAAACTCATCCAGACAGTCCTCTTTGTAACCCCCAGTCTGAAACACTCATCCAGACAGTCCTCTGAGTAACCCCCCATGTCTGAAACACTCATCCAGACAGTCCTCTGAGTAATCCCCCATGTCTGAAACACTCATCCAGACAGTCCTCTGGGTAACACCACTGTCTGAAACACTCATCCTGACAGTCCTCTGGGTAACCCCACTGTCTGAAACACTCATCCAGACAGTCCTCTGAGTAACCCCACTGTCTGAAACACTCATCCAGACAGTCCTCTGAGTAACCCCACTGTCTGAAACACTCATCCAGACAGTCCTCTGAGTAACCCCCTGTCTGAAAAACTCATCCAGACAGTCCTCTTTGTAACCCCCAGTCTGAAACACTCATCCAGACAGTCCTCTGAGTAACCCCCCATGTCTGAAACACTCATCCAGACAGTCCTCTGAGTAACCCCACTGTCTGAAACACTCATCCAGACAGTCCTCTGAGTAACCCCCCTGTCTGAAACACTCATCCAGACAGTCCTCTGAGTAACCCCACTGTCTGAAACACTCATCCTGACAGTCCTCTGGGTAACCCCACTGTCTGAAACACTCATCCAGACAGTCCTCTGAGTAACCCCACTGTCTGAAACACTCATCCAGACAGTCCTCTGAGTAACCCCACTGTCTGAAACACTCATCCAGACAGTCCTCTGAGTAACCCCCTGTCTGAAAAACTCATCCAGACAGTCCTCTTTGTAACCCCCAGTCTGAAACACTCATCCAGACAGTCCTCTGAGTAACCCCCCATGTCTGAAACACTCATCCAGACAGTCCTCTGAGTAACCCCACTGTCTGAAACACTCATCCAGACAGTCCTCTGAGTAACCCCCCTGTCTGAAACACTCATCCAGACAGTCCTCTGAGTAACCCCACTGTCTGAAACGTTCAGCCAGACAGTCCTCTGAGTAACCCCCCTGTCTGAAACACTCATCCAGACAGTCCTCTGAGTAACCCCACTGTCTGAAACACTCATCCAGACAGTCGGCTTGTTTGTGATAATCACTCTGTGTACCACAAAACCTGTGTATGCGACAGTATTGGCTGATGGAGGCTATCAGGGAATTCCTGTCCGTCAGCTTCCTGTATAGGTCTGTGCTAAAGCCAACAATCTCCCTCTTAATCAAAATGTCCAGATAACTTGATTCATGCGCATCAAAGGTGAGGGTGAATTTCAGAAAAAGAAGACGCTCTGGATTGATCACTGGAGTCAGATGTGAAGGAGGAGGTTGATCATCAGGAGTCAGATGTGAAGGAGGAGGATGTTGGTCATCAGGAGTCAGATGTGAAGGAGGAGGTTGATCATCAGGAGTTAGATGTGAAGGAGGTTGATCATCAGGAGTCAGATGTGAAGGAGGAGGTTGATCATCAGGAGTCAGATGTGAAGGAGGAGGTTGATCATCAGGAGTCAGATGTGAAGGAGGTTGATCATCAGGAGTCAGATGTGAAGGAGGAGGTTGATCATCAGAAGTCATATGTGAAGGAGGAGGATGATCATCAGGAGTCTGATGTGAAGGAGGAGGTTGATCATCAAGAGTCAGATGTGAAGGAGGAGGTTGATTATCAGGAGTCAGATGTGAAGGAGGAGGTTGATCATCAGGAGTCAGATGTGAAGGAGGAGGTTGATCATCAGAAGTCATATGTGAAGGAGGAGGATGATCATCAGGAGTCTGATGTGAAGGAGGAGGTTGATCATCAAGAGTCAGATGTGAAGGAGGAGGTTGATCATCAGGAGTCAGATGTGAAGGAGGAGGTTGGTCATCAGGAGTCAGATGTGAAGGAGGAGGTTGATCATCAGGAGTCAGATGTGAAGGAGGAGGATGTTGGTCATCAGGAGTCAGATGTGAAGGAGGAGGTTGATCATCAGGAGTTAGATGTGAAGGAGGTTGATCATCAGGAGTCAGATGTGAAGGAGGAGGTTGATCATCAGGAGTCAGATGTGAAGGAGGAGGTTGATCATCAGGAGTCAGATGTGAAGGAGGTTGATCATCAGGAGTCAGATGTGAAGGAGGAGGTTGATCATCAGAAGTCATATGTGAAGGAGGAGGATGATCATCAGGAGTCTGATCTGAAGGAGGGGGTTGATCATCAAGAGTCAGATGTGAAGGAGGAGGTTGATCATCAGGAGTCAGATGTGAAGGAGGAGGTTGGTCATCAGGAGTCAGATGTGAAGGAGGAGGTTGATCATCAGGAGTCAGATGTGAAGGAGGAGGTTGATCATCAGGAGTCAGATGTGAAGGAGGAGGTTGATCATCAGGAGTCAGATGTGAAGGAGGAGGTTGATCATTAGGAGTCAGATTTGAAGGAGGAGGTTGATCATCAGGAGTCAGATGTGAAGGAGGGGGTTGATCATTAGGAGTCAGATTTGAAGGAGGAGGTTGATGGCCACATCAGTGAATCATACTTTTTGGAGAAATGTCCTCTGGTCTGATGAAACAAATGTAGAACTGTTTGGCCATAATGACCATCGTTATGTTTGGAAGTAAAAGGGAGAGGCTTACAAACCAAAGCTCACCTTCCCAACTGTGAAGCATGGAGGTGGCAGCATCATGTTTGTGGGGGTGTTTTGCTGCAGGGGAGACTAGTGCACTTCACAAATTAGATGGCATAATGAGGTGGGGAAATTATGTGGATATATTGAAGCAACATGTAAAGACATGAGTTAAAGCTTGGTCGCAAATGGGTCTTCCAAATGGACAATGACCCCAAGCATGCTTCCAAAGTTGTGGCAAAATGGCTCAAGGACAACAAAATGAAGGTATTGGAGTGGCCATCACAAAGCCCTGACCTCAATCGTATAGAAAATTTGTGGGCAGAACTGAAAAAGCGAGTGCGAGCAAGGAGGCCTACAAACCTGATTCAGTTACACCAGCTCTGTCAGGAGGAATGGGCCAAAAATGCACCCAACTTATTGTGGGAAGCTTGTGGAAGGCTACCCGAAACGTTTGACCCAAGTTAAACAATTAAAAGGCAATGCTACCAAATACTAATTGAGTGTATGTAAACTTTTGACCCACTGGGAATTTGATGAAATTAAAGCTGAAATAAATAATTCTCTCTACTATTATTTTGACATTTCCCATTCTTAAAATAAAGTGTTGATCATAACTGACCTAAAACAGGGATTTTTTACTAGGATTAAATGTCAGGAATTGTGATGAGATTAAATGTATTTGGCTGAGGTGTATGTAAACTTTGGTCTTCAACTGTAGGTACCGTTACTGTGTTAAAAACAGAGGCAGTTGTGGGACTGATGTGTGTGGTGTTAAAGGGGAAATCTGACATTTGTTTCTAAACATTGGAGTAAAATAATAATGACAGCTTTGTTATTGTTTCAACTGCAGATTGGTTGTTTGTTGTGTGGCTTTTTTAAAGGGGCAACCTGGGTTTTAAACAGAAACAAAATGGCAACCCAGAGACCTGATCTGTGTTGGAATACTCATACTAACTGTACTATTTGTGACGTACATTGAGTTTGTAGTATGCTTATTGGTCGTAGTATGATATAGTTGGTTTAGCCAAAAGTTCCCTGGTATGCAAGCATTTCTAAACTTTTTTTCACTTTTATCGGGTACTATTTTGGTGTGATGTCACTATGGGGTATTGTGATGTCATTATGAGGTATTGTGATGTCATTATGGGATATTGTGATGTCATTATGAGGTATTGTGATGTCATTATGGGGTATTGTGATGTCATTATGGGGTATTGTGATGTCATTATGGGGTATTGTGATGTCACTATGGGGTATTGTCTGAAGATAGTAGCCAAAGAACATTTTACTGGTTGAAGTCGTTTTTAAATATAAAGTAGTACATTTTCGACAAAACCAAACATTATATTAATCAGGACATTCAAATGAACCTTACAATTATAATCCAAAGTAGTGTGAAAAGCACTCATAAGCAACCTGTAAATGGAGGCTATATCTGCTGTCAGCCTATGAGAAGTCCCCTTAGTTTTCCCCCACGGGGGTGAATTAGTGAATAGACAGAGATTAATGTGAGGTTCCTTGAGTAGCATCCTGATCTTACACTGATAGTGTGTTGTCATATTCAGAGTACATCGTGGAAAAACTACAATCTCTGCTCACCTTTTTGCTCCAGGCAGATATACAACATCCATAACTAGTGGTTTCTGCATTAGAAGGGAGGGGTTTCTGCATTAGAAGGGAGTGGTTTCTGCATTAGAAGGGAGGGGTTTCTGCATTAGAAGGGAGGTGTTTCTGCATTAGAAGGGAGGTGTTTCTGCAACCAAATTGCATGTGCATCGCCCTTGTTGCAATTTTAGCAAACACAGAAAGTGGCCTATATAGAAGACCAAAAGTCATCTGGCACACTGCTTAGGATGTCAACAACTTTTACTTTTTTCTAGCCTAAAATCATTGATGTTACTACTAATGTGAAAACAAGACTAAATATGACTATTGTTGCTCACTTGACTGTCTTAAGACAATTCTCAAGTAATTTTAACATTCATTACAGATGTCAATTGTTGTACAACATCATGACTACGCTGTTGGCATCACCTTTTACAGTGGATTTCTGCTGTTGTGGGCCTTTAACCATCTGTCTGACTTGTTGTTTACACAGGACAGAGACGTGACTATTGTGGATCCTCTGGGGAGCCTCAACATCATGATGCTAACGAGGCAGAGAAGAATCTCTCCAGTTTACATCACCTCAAGAATCACCAGCAGAGACCCACAGGGAATACATCTCATTGCTTCTCAGACTGTGGGAAAGGTTGCAAATCTTCATCAGAATTTAAAATACACCAGCGAGTACACACAGGAGAGAAACCTCACCACTGTTTTGATTGTGGGAAGAGTTACTTAAGATCAGAATCACTAAAAGTACACATGAGAATTCACACTGGAGAGAAACCTTATATAGCTGTGATCAATGTGGGAAGAATTTTACTCACTCAAGCTGCCTGATAGTACATCCGAGAGCACACAAGGGAGAGAAACCTTACCACTGCTCTGACTGCGGAAAGAGTTGTTAGTTGAACAGATTTGAAATCACACCAGAAAATACACACAGTAGAGAAACCTTATAACTGTACTCAATGTGGGAAGAGGTTAAATCACTCAAGCTGCCTGATAGTACATCTGAGAGCACACACAGGAGTGAAACCTTATAGCTGTGATCAATGTGGGAATAGTTTTGTTACATCTAGCCATCTGACTATACACCAGAGGACACACACAGGAGAGAAATCTTACAGCTGTAGTCAATGTGGGAAGAGTTTTATTCAGTCAAGTAGCCTGATATCACAACCAGAGAACACACACAGGAGAGAAACCTCATAGCTGTAGTCAATGTGACAAGAGATGCTCTGATAAAAGATCTCTGATCAAACATCAGAAAATACATACATGAAGGAGTTGTTTCATGATATCAATGAATTAATGTCACAATGTAGAATGTTTTAACATTGTAGTAGCAGTATTTTAATGATGTCACAATGTAGAATGTTTTAAAATTGTAGTAGGAGTATTTTAATGATGTCACAATGTAGAATGTTTTAACATTGTAGTAGGCATATTTTAATGATGTCACAATGTAGAATGCTTTAACATTGTAGAAGGTGTATTTTAATGATGTCACAATGTAGAATGTTTTAACATTGTAGAAGGAGTATTTTAATGATGTCACAATGTAGAATGTTTTAACATTGTAGTTGGAGTATTTTAATGATGTCACAGTGTAGAATGTTTTAACATTGTAGTGGGAGTATTTTAATGATGTCACAATGTAGAATGTTTTAACATTGTAGTTGGAGTATTTTAATGATGTCACAGTGTAGAATGTTTTAACATTGTAGTAGGAGTATTTTAATGATGTCACAGTGTAGAATGTTTAAACATTGTAGTAGGAGTATTTTAATGATGTCACAATGTAGAATGTTTTAACATTGTAGTGGGAGTATTTTAATGATGTCACAATGTAGAATGTTTTAACATTGTAGAAGGAGTATTTTAATGATGTCACAATGTAGAATGTTTTAACATTGTAGTTGGAGTATTTTAATGATGTCACAATGTAGAATGTTTTAACATTGTAGTAGGAGTACAAAGGATTTGAATTTGTTAAAAGTCCATATTGATACAGAAACACTAAACCAGGATTTAGATGTATTAAGAACAAGCTGATTGACAAAGTCATGAAAAATGGAATAAACCACATTTTGGCTGTGATAAAAGATATGCCTCTGGGGTCTAAATGATCCATGTCAGAACTATGGTTCAATGTAAATATGTAGTGGGTCAAAATGATCCATGTCAGAACTATGGTTCAATGTAAATATGTAGTGGGTCTAAATGATCCATGTCAGAACTATGGTTCAATGTAAATATGTAGTGGGTCTAAATGATCCATGTCAGAACTATGGTTCAATGTAAATATGTAGTGGGTCTAAATGATCCATGTCAGAACTATGGTTCAATGTAAATATGTAGTGGGTCTAAATGATCCATGTCAGAACTATGGTTCAATGTAAATATGTAGTGGGTCTAAATGATCCATGTCAGAACTATGGTTCAATGTAAATATGTAGTGGGTCAAAATGATCCATGTCAGAACTATGGTTCAATGTAAATATGTAGTGGGTCTAAATGATCCATGTCAGAACTATGGTTCAATGTAAATATGTAGTGGGTCTAAATGATCCATGTCAGAACTATGGTTCAATGTAAATATGTAGTGGGTCTAGAGTTTGTTTTAAATTATCACTCATTAAACACGAATAAATCAACACATGCTTCTCTTTGAATGACTTAATATAATATTACACTTTTATGAAATAAATTAAAATAAACTTTTGGTTCCTCAACTGTGTTGCCCCTCCAGTCAGCAGATGACGATGTGTATTTAAAAAAAAAAAATAATTCATATATTTTTTAAAATTCAGAATACAGATCTACAATTTACATTGTTACATCATACAAAACAGAACGCAGGTATTAACAAGAAAATACTAAAACACACAAAAAATTACTATTCTATTGTAATAGTATACACAAATTTACATTAAAGAACAAGTGGGACAGATTCTCACCTTTTTCACAGAAAACACAGATATCATCAACAGCCACACATGGGCAGTGTTCATAATGGTAACATATTATATCCTCCATGTAAAACATGGGCAGTGTTCATAATGGTAACATATTATATCCTCCATGTAAAACATGGGCAGTGTTCATAATGGTAACATATTATATCCTCCATGTAGAACATGGGCAGTGTTCATAATGGTAACATATTATATCCTCCATGTAGAACATGGGCAGTGTTCATAATGGTAACATATTATATCCTCCATGTTAAACATGGGCAGTGTTCATAATGGTAACATATTATATCCTCCATGTAAAACATGGGCAGTGTTCATAATGGTAACATATTATATCCTCCATGTTAAACATGGGCAGTGTTCATAATGGTAACATATTATATCCTCCATGTAAAACATGGGCAGTGTTCATAATGGTAACATATTATATCCTCCATGTAAAACATGGGCAGTGTTCATAATGGTAACATATTATATCCTCCATGTAGAACATGGGCAGTGTTCATAATGGTAACATATTATATCCTCCATGTAGAACATGGGCAGTGTTCATAATGGTAACATATTATATCCTCCATGTAAAACATGGGCAGTGTTCATAATGGTAACATATTATATCCTCCATGTAAAACATGGGCAGTGTTCATAATGGTAACATATTATATCCTCCATGTAGAACATGGGCAGTGTTCATAATGGTAACATATTATATCCTCCATGTAAAACATGGGCAGTGTTCATAATGGTAACATATTATATCCTCCATGTAAAACATGGGCAGTGTTCATAATGGTAACATATTATATCCTCCATGTAGAACATGGGCAGTGTTCATAATGGTAACATATTATATCCTCCATGTTAAACATGGGCAGTGTTCATAATGGTAACATATTATATCCTCCATGTAAAACATGGGCAGTGTTCATAATGGTAACATATTATATCCTCCATGTTAAACATGGGCAGTGTTCATAATGGTAACATATTATATCCTCCATGTAAAACATGGGCAGTGTTCATAATGGTAACATATTATATCCTCCATGTAAAACATGGGCAGTGTTCATAATGGTAACATATTATATCCTCCATGTAGAACATGGGCAGTGTTCATAATGGTAACATATTATATCCTCCATGTAGAACATGGGCAGTGTTCATAATGGTAACATATTATATCCTCCATGTAAAACATGGGCAGTGTTCATAATGGTAACATATTATATCCTCCATGTTAAACATGGGCAGTGTTCATAATGGTAACATATTATATCCTCCATGTAGAACATGGGCAGTGTTCATAATGGTAACATATTATATCCTCCATGTAGAACATGGGCAGTGTTCATAATGGTATGCCTTATATGCCTTATGACTAACGTGACATGGTGTGATGAAAGAAACATACAGGAACTCAAATCCTTCTGTTCACCTGATTTAGAATTCCTCACAATCAAATGTAGACCGCATTATCTACCAAGAGAATTCTCTTCGATTATAATCACAGCCGTATACATCCCCCCCCAAGCAGACACATCGATGGCTCTGAACGAACTTTATTTAACTCTTTGCAAACTGGAAACCATTCATCCGGAGGCTGCATTCATTGTAGCTGGGGATTTTAACAAGGCTAATCTGAAAACAAGACTCCCTAAATTTTATCAGCATATCGATTGCGCAACCAGGGGTGGAAAGACCTTGGATCATTGTTACTCTAACTTCCATGGAAGAACCTTGGATCATTGTTACTCTAACTTCCGCGACGCATATAAGGCCCTGCCCCGCCCCCCTTTCGGAAAAGCTGACCACGACTCCATTTTGTTGATCCCTGCCTACAGACAGAAACTAAAACAAGAGGCTCCCACGCTGAGGTCTGTCCAACGCTGGTCCGACCAAGCTGACTCCACACTCCAAGACTGCTTCCACCACGTGGACTGGGACATGTTTCGTATTGCGTCAGACAACAACATTGACGAATACGCTGATTCGGTGTGTGAGTTCATTAGAACGTGCGTTGAAGATGTCGTTCCCATAGCAACGATTAAAACATTCCCTAACCAGAAACCGTGGATTGATGGCAGCATTCGCGTGAAACTGAAAGCGCGAACCACTGCTTTTAATCAGGGCAAGGTGTCTGGTAACATGACCGAATACAAACAGTGCAGCTATTCCCTCCGCAAGGCTATCAAACAAGCTAAGCGTCAGTACAGAGACAAAGTAGAATCTCAATTCAACGGCTCAGACACAAGAGGCATGTGGCAGGGTCTACAGTCAATCACGGACTACAGGAAGAAACCCAGCCCAGTCACGGACCAGGATGTCCTGCTCCCAGGCAGACTAAACAACTTTTTTGCCCGCTTTGAGGACAATACAGTGCCACTGACACGGCCGGCAACGAAAACATGCGGTCTCTCCTTCACTGCAGCCGAGGTGAGTAAGACATTTAAACGTGTTAACCCTCGCAAGGCTGCAGGCCCAGACGGCATCCCCAGCCGCGCCCTCAGAGCATGCGCAGACCAGCTGGCCGGTGTGTTTACGGACATATTCAATCAATCCCTATACCAGTCTGCTGTTCCCACATGCTTCAAGAGGGCCACCATTGTTCCTGTTCCCAAGAAAGCTAAGGTAACTGAGCTAAACGACTACCGCCCCGTAGCACTCACTTCCGTCATCATGAAGTGCTTTGAGAGACTAGTCAAGGACCATATCACCTCCACCCTACTTGACACCCTAGACCCACTCCAATTTGCTTACCGCCCAAATAGGTCCACAGACGATGCAATCTCAACCACACTGCACACCGCCCTAACCCATCTGGACAAGAGGAATACCTATGTGAGAATGCTGTTCATTGACTACAGCTCGGCATTCAACACCATAGTACCCTCCAAGCTCGTCATCAAGCTCGAGACCCTGGGTCTCGACCCCGCCCTGTGCAACTGGGTACTGGACTTCCTGACGGGCCGCCCCCAGGTGGTGAGGGTAGGCAACAACATCTCCTCCCCGCTGATCCTCAACACTGGGGCCCCACAAGGGTGCGTTCTGAGCCCTCTCCTGTACTCCCTGTTCACCCACGACTGCGTGGCCACGCACGCCTCCAACTCAATCATCAAGTTTGCGGACGACACAACAGTGGTAGGCTTGATTACCAACAACGACGAGACGGCCTACAGGGAGGAGGTGAGGGCCCTCACACTCAACGTCAACAAAACTAAGGAGATGATTGTGGACTTCAGGAAACAGCAGAGGGAACACCCCCCTATCCACATCGATGGAACAGTAGTGGAGAGGGTAGCAAGTTTTAAGTTCCTCGGCATACACATCACAGACAAACTGAATTGGTTCACTCACACAGACAGCATTGTGAAGAAGGCGCAGCAGCGCCTCTTCAACCTCAGGAGGCTGAAGAAATTTGGCTTGTCACCAAAAGCACTCACAAACTTCTACAGATGCACAATCGAGAGCATCCTGGCGGGCTGTATCACCGCCTGGTACGGCAACTGCTCCGCCCTCAACCGTAAGGCTCTCCAGAGGGTGGTGAGGTCTGCACAACGCATCACCGGGGGCAAACTACCTGCCCTCCAGGACACCTACACCACCCGATGTCACAGGAAGGCCATAAAGATCATCAAGGACATCAACCACCCGAGCCACTGCCTGTTCACCCCGCTATCATCCAGAAGGCGAGGTCAGTACAGGTGCATCAAAGCTGGGACCGAGAGACTGAAAAACAGCTTCTATCAGACTGTCAGCCATCAGACTGTTAAACAGCCACCACTAACATTAAGTGGCTGCTGCCAACACACTGACACTGACTCAACTCCAGCCACTTTAATAATGGGAATTGATGGGAAATGATGTAAATATATCACTAGCCACTTTAAACAATGCTACCTTATATAATGTTACTTACCCTACATTATTCATCTCATATGCATACGTATATACTGTACTCTATATCATCGACTGTACCCTTATGTAATACATGTATCACTAGCCACTTTAAACTATGCCACTTTGTTTACATACTCATCTCATTTGTACATACTGTACTCGATACCATCTACTGTATCTTGCCTATGCTGCTCTGTACCATCACTCATTCATATATCCTTATGTACATATTCTTTATCCCCTTACACTGTGTACAAGACAGTAGTTTTGGAATTGTTAGTTAGATTACTTGTTGGTTATTACTGCATTGTCGGAACTAGAAGCACAAGCATTTCGCTACACTCGCATTAACATCTGCTAACCATGTGTATGTGACAAATAAAATTTGATTTGATTTGATTTGATTTAACATATTATATCCTCCATGTAAAACATGGGCAGTGTTCATAATGGTAACATATTATATCCTCCATGTAGAACATGGGCAGTGTTCATAATGGTAACATATTATATCCTCCATGTAGAACATGGGCAGTGTTCATAATGGTAACATATTATATCCTTCATGTAGAACATGAGTAGTGTTCATAATGGTAACATATTATATCCTCCATGTAGAACATGGACAGTGTTCATAATGGTAACATATTATATCCTCCATGTAGAACATGGGCAGTGTTCATAATGGTAACATATTATATCCTCCATGTAGAACATGGGCAGTGTTCATAATGGTAACATATTATATCCTCCATGTAAAACATGGGCAGTGTTCATAATGGTAACATATTATATCCTCCATGTAAAACATGGGCAGTGTTCATAATGGTAACATATTATATCCTCCATGTTAAACATGGGCAGTGTTCATAATGGTAACATATTATATCCTCCATGTAAAACATGGGCAGTGTTCATAATGGTAACATATTATATCCTCCATGTAAAACATGGGCAGTGTTCATAATGGTAACATATTATATCCTCCATGTAAAACATGGGCAGTGTTCATAATGGTAACATATTATATCCTCCATGTAGAACATGGGCAGTGTTCATAATGGTAACATATTATATCCTCCATGTAAAACATGGGCAGTGTTCATAATGGTAACATATTATATCCTCCATGTAAAACATGGACAGTGTTCATAATGGTAACATATTATATCCTCCATGTAGAACATGGGCAGTGTTCATAATGGTAAATAAGTATCTTGCAAGGTTTTCACAAAATGCTGGCACAAATTTACATCAAAGAACAAGTGGGACAGATTCTCACCTTTTTCTCAGAAAACACAGATATCATCAACAGCCACACATGTGGACATCATAGAATTACATGGATATATCTGATGTAAGATGTTAAAGTGCCCTTCCTTAACGTTGTTTGTTATACAGTATTTGTAAGGCCTTAACCAGCCACACATGTGGACATCATAGAATTACATGGATATATCTGATGTAACATGTTAAAGTGCCCTTCCTTAACGTTGTTTGTTATACAGTATTTGTAAGGCCTTAACCAGCCACACATGTGGACATCATAGAATTACATGGATATATCTGATGTAAGATGTTAAAGTGCCCTTCCTTAACGTTGTTTGTTCTACAGTATTTGTAAGGCCTTAACCAGCCACACATGTGGACATCATAGAATTACATGGATATATCTGATGTAACATGTTAAAGTGCCCTTCCTTAACGTTGTTTGTTCTACAGTATTTGTAAGGCCTTAACCAGCCACACATGTGGACATCATAGAATTACATGGATATATCTGATGTAACATGTTAAAGTGCCCTTCCTTAACGTTGTTTGTTCTACAGTATTTGTAAGGCCTTAACCAGGCACACATGTGGACATCATAGAATTACATGGATATATCTGATGTAACATGTTAACGTGCCCTTCCTTAACGTTGTTTGTTCTACAGTATTTGTAAGGCCTTAACCAGCCACACATGTGGACATCATAGAATTACATGGATATATCTGATGTAACATGTTAACGTGCCCTTCCTTAACGTTGTTTGTTCTACAGTATTTGTAAGGCCTTAACCAGCCACACATGTGGACATCATAGAATGACATGGATATATCTGATGTAACATGTTAAAGTGCCCTTCCTTAACGTTGTTTGTTCTACAGTATTTGTAAGGCCTTAACCAGGCACACATGTGGACATCATAGAATTACATGGATATATCTGATGTAACATGTTAAAGTGCCCTTCCTTAACGTTGTTTGTTCTACAGTATTTGTAAGGCCTTAACCAGCCACACATGTGGACATCATAGAATTACATGGATATATCTGATGTAACATGTTAAAGTGCCCTTCCTTAACGTTGTTTGTTCTACAGTATTTGTAAGGCCTTAACCAGCCACACATGTGGACATCATAGAATTACATGGATATATCTGATGTAAGATGTTAAAGTGCCCTTCCTTAACGTTGTTATTCTACAGTATTTGTAAGGCCTTAACCAGGCATGTTTCCAGACAAGGTCAGGAATAATAAGCAGGTTCCACAAACACTTTCCTCTCGGTGGAAGTTGGTTTTGTGAACGGAGAATTTGTCTTATATATTTATTACAACAACATCTCTCAAGTAAACCCACGCCTTCCAATCTGAGTTCTGGATCAACTTTGAGATCATTACCAAATATAAGATGAGTTTTCATTAGTGTAGTTAGACCCCTGGGAACGGCTCTGAGTTCTGGATAAACTTTGTGATCATTACCAAAGATAAGATGGGTTTTCATTAGTGTAGTTAGGCCCCTGGGAACGGCTCTGAGTTCTGGATAAACTTTGTGATCATTACCAAAGATAAGATGGTTTTCATTAGTGTAGTTAGACCCCTGGGAACGGCTTTGAACACAGAAATAAACTCTCTGAAAGGTATTGGAAACCCTTTCAATGTTATAAATTGTTCATATGTGAGAATATTACCTCTGTTGTCAAAAATATCAAGGACAAAGTCGTTATTCCTCTCATGCCAGCTGGGGTAGAACAATGACTGATTCCTTACAGTTATGTCTGAATTATTCCACAAACGAGCTTTATGGGGGGGGGGGGGGGGGGAAATTATGCAGGAAACCTATTTTCCAGGCCATTAAAGCTGGTTGGTGAAACCTAACTAACTTTGAGAGTTTACTTAGTGTAGAATTGCTTCAGTTATCTGGTGTTAGGTGTCTGTACTATATAAACACTGCTAATCCAACAATAGTGCTAGGTGTCTGTACTATATAAACACTGCTAATCCAACAATAGTGCTAGGTGTCTGTACTATATAAACACTGCTAATACAACAATAGTGCTAGGTGTCTGTACTATATAAACACTGTTAATACAACAATAGTGCTAGGTGTCTACTATATAAACACTGCTAATCCAACAATAGTACTAGGTGTCTGTACTATATTAACACTGCTAATCCAACAATAGTGCTAGGTGTCTGTACTATATAAACACTGCTAATCCAACAATAGTGCTAGGTGTCTGTACTATATTAACACTGCTAATCCAACAATAGTGCTAGGTGTCTGTACTATATAAACACTGCTAATCCAACACACTTGAATTAAAGGGGAACTACTCTCAAAAATGTACATTTCTTAGATTTTCCCCAAACCTCAAACGTGGTCTCCTTTTGTAAGTTATGGACTTAGAACAATTGATTGTTTTTCTGTTTAAAAAAAGTCTGACTTTAAGAACAAAACTGTGAAATTCTGAATTTGTGAATTTCTGACTCAGTTTCTCTGTTTCAATAAAATGTCTACTATTATCCTACTGAACAGTACAGCTTGGGTTGGTCTACTATTATCCTACTGAACAGTACAGCTTGGGTTGGTCTACTATTATCCTACTGAACAGTACAGCTTGGGTTGGTCTACTATTATCCTACTGAACAGTACAGCTTGGGTTGGTCTACTATTATCCTACTGAACAGTACAGCTTGGGTTGGTCTACTATTATCCTACTGAACAGTACAGCTTGGGTTGGTCTACTATTATCCTACTGAACAGTACAGCTTGGGTTGGTCTGACTGTGAAAGACCAATATGGGATTCATCATTTAGGTCATTCAGAGTGTATCACTGTTTCTCGTGCTTTTCACACAGGGTGCCTTTCCTTCTCTGGGCCGTTTGGAAAATGTTTTGCTATATTAGAGTACTGAATACCCACTTCTCCAGGCACAGCTTGACTTGACCTACACAACAGCTTTCAACATACCAGTATTTAGTTTGGAAACTGTCAAAATAAATGCTGGTATAAATTATACAATATTAAAATATGTCAAATTATCAATTTATTTGTTTCAAAAGTGGTTGCAATGCTGTGAAAAACAGTTGTATTGAACTACAGTGCTAAAATAATCGATATTGTCAAATTTGAGCTTGTCCTTTCAGAGGGACTCTTATTTAGAAAAAAAATATATATATTTTTATAATTTTTTATTGTATAATTTTGTTTATTTAGAAAAAAAATAATATGCTGTTGTGATGCCAACATATTATCCTGCTGCTAGCAGAACGGTAATATAGGCGTTTAATTTGGAATATTTGTACAGTGTGCTGCGAGGTACAAAATGCACAGAAATATAGAGAGAAGGATTATATTATGTTCTTTCCACCAGGGGGCGACAAACGTCAGTTAATATTCCAGAATAGAGCACCACAGCATTTTTGGCTCCCTTTGCCAAGAGGTCAATTTGGAAATCAGAGAAGACAGGCTATGTGCCCACAGCCCACAAAATGAGGTGGAAACTGAGATGCACTTCCTAACCTCCTGCCAAATGTATGACCAGTTAATTCATACTGTATGTTGTAGTCTGTCCAAGAGGGGAATCACACAGACTGATCTCAGTTAATTCATACTGTATGTTGTAGTCTGTCCAAGAGGGGAATCACACAGACTGATCTCAGTTAATTCATACTGTATGTTATAGTCTGTCCAAGAGGGGAATCACACAAGACAGCCTGTAATTTTATTAAAAGCATTCAGTTGATTACATGGCAGTTTAGAGAGCAACATCATAACAATAATCTACATCATAATCAATAATCAATGTCATAACATTTATAATCAATAACATTATCTCTATACTACTAACAACATAACACTAATCTACATCATAATCAATATCATAACATTTAAAATCAATAACACCATTATCTCTATACTACTAACAACATCATTACAATAATCTAATCTAATCATAATCAATATCATAATGTTTATAATCAATAACATCATTATCTATATACTACTAACAATATCATAACACTAATCTAATCTAATCATAATCAATATCATAATGTTTATAATCAATAACATCATGAGAGGTAAACAACAACAAACCCCTTTATTAAAAAAATGTTTAAAAATACAAAGAATGAACAGATGATTATAATAATACCAGAACTAATAATGGAAACACTTCAAGATAAAGAATCTAAGACACTAAATAAGATAAAGAGTCTAAGAGACACTAAATAAGATAAAGAATCTAAGAGACACTAAATAAGATAAAGAATCTAAGAGACACTAAATAAGATAAAGAATCTAAGAGACACTAAATAAGATAAAGAATCTAAGAGACACTAAATAAGAAAAATAATCTAAGAGACACTAAATAAGATAACGATTCTAAGAGACACTAAATAAGATGAAGAATCTAAGAGACACTAAATAAGATAAAGAATCTAAGAGACACTAAATAAGATAAAGAATCTAAGAGACACTAAAAAAGATAAAGAATCTAAGAGACACTAAATAAGATAAAGAATCTAAGAGACACTAAATAAGATAAAGAATCTAAGAGACACTAAATAAGATAAAGAATCTAAGAGACACTAAATAAGATAAAGAATCTAAGAGACACTAAATAAGATAACGATTCTAAGAGACACTAAATAAGATGAAGAATCTAAGAGACACTAAATAAGATAAAGAATCTAAGAGACACTAAATAAGATGAAGAATCTAAGAGACACTAAATAAGATAAAGAATCTAAGAGACACTAAATAAGATAAAGAATCTAAGAGACACTAAATAAAATAAAGAATCTAAGAGACACTAAATAAGATAAAGAATCTAAGAGACACTAAATAAGAAAAATAATCTAAGAGACACTAAATAAGATAACGATTCTAAGAGACACTAAATAAGATGAAGAATCTAAGAGACACTAAATAAGATAAAGAATCTAAGAGACACTAAATAAGATAAAGAATCTAAGAGACACTAAATAAGATAAAGAATCTAAGAGACACTAAATAAGATAAAGAATCTAAGAGACACTAAATAAGATAAAGAATCTAAGAGACACTAAATGAGATAAAGAATCTAAGAGACACTAAATAAGATAACGATTCTAAGAGACACTAAATAAGATGAAGAATCTAAGAGACACTAAATAAGATAAAGAATCTAAGAGACACTAAATAAGATGAAGAATCTAAGAGACACTAAATAAGATAAAGAATCTAAGAGACACTAAATAAGATAAAGAATCTAAGAGACACTAAATAAGATAAAGAATCTAAGAGACACTAAATAAGATAAAGAATCTAAGAGACACTAAATAAGATAAAGAATCTAAGAGACACTAAATAAGATAAAGAATCTAAGAGACACTAAATAAGATAAAGAATCTAAGAGACACTAAATAAGATAAAGAATCTAAGAGACACTAAATAAGATAAAGAATCTAAGAGACACTAAATAAGATAACGATTCTAAGAGACACTAAATAAGATGAAGAATCTAAGAGACACTAAATAAGATAAAGAATCTAAGAGACACTAAATAAGATGAAGAATCTAAGAGACACTAAATAAGATAAAGAATCTAAGAGACACTAAATAAGATAAAGAATCTTAGAGACACTAAATAAGATAAAGAATCTAAGAGACACTAAATAAGATAAAGAATCTAAGAGACACTAAATAAGAAAAATAATCTAAGAGACACTAAATAAGATAACGATTCTAAGAGACACTAAATAAGATGAAGAATCTAAGAGACACTAAATAAGATAAAGAATCTAAGAGACACTAAATAAGATAAAGAATCTAAGAGACACTAAATAAGATAAAGAATCTAAGAGACACTAAATAAGATAAAGAATCTAAGAGACACTAAATAAGATAAAGAATTTAAGAGACACTAAATAAGATAAAAAATCTAAGAGACACTAAATAAGATAAAGAATCTAAGAGACACTAAATAAGATAAAGAATCTAAGAGACACTAAATAAGATAAAGAATCTAAGAGACACTAAATAAGATAAAGAATCTAAGAGACACTAAATAAGATAAAGAATCTAAGAGACACTAAATAAGATAACGATTCTAAGAGACACTAAATAAGATGAAGAATCTAAGAGACACTAAATAAGATAAAGAATCTAAGAGACACTAAATAAGATGAAGAATCTAAGAGACACTAAATAAGATAAAGAATCTAAGAGACACTAAATAAGATAAAGAATCTAAGAGACACTAAATAAGATAAAGAATCTAAGAGACACTAAATAAGATAAAGAATCTAAGAGACACTAAATAAGATAAAGAATCTAAGAGACACTAAATAAGATAAAGAATCTAAGAGACACTAAATAAGATAAAGAATCTAAGAGACACTAAATAAGATAAAGAATCTAAGAGACACTAAATAAGATAAAGAATCTAAGAGACACTAAATAAGATAAAGAATCTAAGAGACACTAAATAAGATAACGATTCTAAGAGACACTAAATAAGATGAAGAATCTAAGAGACACTAAATAAGATAAAGAATCTAAGAGACACTAAATAAGATGAAGAATCTAAGAGACACTAAATAAGATAAAGAATCTAAGAGACACTAAATAAGATAAAGAATCTTAGAGACACTAAATAAGATAAAGAATCTAAGAGACACTAAATAAGATAAAGAATCTAAGAGACACTAAATAAGAAAAATAATCTAAGAGACACTAAATAAGATAACGATTCTAAGAGACACTAAATAAGATGAAGAATCTAAGAGACACTAAATAAGATAAAGAATCTAAGAGACACTAAATAAGATAAAGAATCTAAGAGACACTAAATAAGATAAAGAATCTAAGAGACACTAAATAAGATAAAGAATCTAAGAGACACTAAATAAGATAAAGAATTTAAGAGACACTAAATAAGATAAAAAATCTAAGAGACACTAAATAAGATAAAGAATCTAAGAGACACTAAATAAGATAAAGAATCTAAGAGACACTAAATAAGATAACGATTCTAAGAGACACTAAATAAGATGAAGAATCTAAGAGACACTAAATAAGATAAAGAATCTAAGAGACACTAAATAAGATGAAGAATCTAAGAGACACTAAATAAGATAAAGAATCTAAGAGACACTAAATAAGATAAAGAATCTTAGAGACACTAAATAAGATAAAGAATCTAAGAGACACTAAATAAGATAAAGAATCTAAGAGACACTAAATAAGATGAAGAATCTAAGAGACACTAAATAAGATAAAGAATCTAAGAGACACTAAATAAGATGAAGAATCTAAGAGACACTAAATAAGATAAAGAATCTAAGAGACACTAAATAAGATAAAGAATCTAAGAGACACTAAATAAGATAAAGAATCTAAGAGACACTAAATAAGATAAAGAATCTAAGAGACACTAAATAAGATAAAGAATCTAAGAGACACTAAATAAGATAAAGAATCTAAGAGACACTAAATAAGATAAAGAATCTAAGAGACACTAAATAAGATAAAGAATCTAAGAGACACTAAATAAGATAAAGAATCTAAGAGACACTAAATAAGATAACGATTCTAAGAGACACTAAATAAGATGAAGAATCTAAGAGACACTAAATAAGATAAAGAATCTAAGAGACACTAAATAAGATGAAGAATCTAAGAGACACTAAATAAGATAAAGAATCTAAGAGACACTAAATAAGATAAAGAATCTTAGAGACACTAAATAAGATAAAGAATCTAAGAGACACTAAATAAGATAAAGAATCTAAGAGACACTAAATAAGAAAAATAATCTAAGAGACACTAAATAAGATAACGATTCTAAGAGACACTAAATAAGATGAAGAATCTAAGAGACACTAAATAAGATAAAGAATCTAAGAGACACTAAATAAGATAAAGAATCTAAGAGACACTAAATAAGATAAAGAATCTAAGAGACACTAAATAAGATAAAGAATCTAAGAGACACTAAATAAGATAAAGAATCTAAGAGACACTAAATAAGATAAAGAATCTAAGAGACACTAAATAAGATAAAGAATGTAAGAGACACTAAATAAGATAACGATTCTATGAGAAACTAAATAAGATGAAGAATCTAAGAGACACTAAATAAGATAAAGAATCTAAGAGACACTAAATAAGATGAAGAATCTAAGAGACACTAAATAAGATAAAGAATCTAAGAGACACTAAATAAGATAAAGAATCTAAGAGACACTAAATAAGATAAAGAATCTAAGAGACACTAAATAAGATAAAGAATCTAAGAGACACTAAATAAGATAAAGAATCTAAGAGACACTAAATAAGATAAAGAATCTAAGAGACACTAAATAAGATAAAGAATCTAAGAGACACTAAATAAGATAAAGAATCTAAGAGACACTAAATAAGATAAAGAATCTAAGAGACACTAAATAAGATAAAGAATCTAAGAGACACTAAATAAGATAAAGAATCTAAGAGACACTAAATAAGATAACGATTCTAAGAGACACTAAATAAGATGAAGAATCTAAGAGACACTAAATAAGATAAAGAATCTAAGAGACACTAAATAAGATGAAGAATCTAAGAGACACTAAATAAGATAAAGAATCTAAGAGACACTAAATAAGATAAAGAATCTAAGAGACACTAAATAAGATAAAGAATCTAAGAGACACTAAATAAGATAAAGAATCTAAGAGACACTAAATAAGATAAAGAATCTAAGAGACACTAAATAAGATAAAGAATCTAAGAGACACTAAATAAGATAAAGAATCTAAGAGACACTAAATAAGATAAAGAATCTAAGAGACACTAAATAAGATAAAGAATCTAAGAGACACTAAATAAGATAAAGAATCTAAGAGACACTAAATAAGATAAAGAATCTAAGAGACACTAAATAAGATAAAGAATCTAAGAGACACTAAATAAGATAAAGAATCTAAGAGACACTAAATAAGATAAAGAATCTAAGAGACACTAAATAAGATAACGATTCTAAGAGACACTAAATAAGATGAAGAATCTAAGAGACACTAAATAAGATAAAGAATCTAAGAGACACTAAATAAGATGAAGAATCTAAGAGACACTAAATAAGATAAAGAATCTAAGAGACACTAAATAAGATAAAGAATCTAAGAGACACTAAATAAGATAAAGAATCTAAGAGACACTAAATAAGATAAAGAATCTAAGAGACACTAAATAAGAAAAATAATCTAAGAGACACTAAATAAGATAACGATTCTAAGAGACACTAAATAAGATGAAGAATCTAAGAGACACTAAATAAGATGAAGAATCTAAGAGACACTAAATAAGATAAAGAATCTAAGAGACACTAAATAAGATAAAGAATCTAAGAGACACTAAATAAGATAAAGAATCTAAGAGACACTAAATAAGATAAAGAATCTAAGAGACACTAAATAAGATAAAGAATCTAAGAGACACTAAATAAGATAACGATTCTAAGAGACACTAAATAAGATGAAGAATCTAAGAGACACTAAATAAGATAAAGAATCTAAGAGACACTAAATGAGATAAAGAATCTAAGAGACACTAAATAAGATAAAGAATCTAAGAGACACTAAATAAGATAAAGAATCTAAGAGACACTAAATAAGATAAAGAATCTAAGAGACACTAAATAAGATAAAGAATCTAAGAGACACTAAATAAGATAAAGAATCTAAGAGACACTAAATAAGATAAAGAATCTAAGAGACACTAAATAAGATAAAGAATCTAAGAGACACTAAATAAGATAAAGAATCTAAGAGACACTAAATAAGATAAAGAATCTAAGAGACACTAAATAAGATAAAGAATCTAAGAGACACTAAATAAGATAAAGAATCTAAGAGACACTAAATAAGATAAAGAATCTAAGAGACACTAAATAAGATAAAGAATCTAAGAGACACTAAATAAGATAAAGAATCTAAGAGACACTAAATAAGATAACGATTCTAAGAGACACTAAATAAGATGAAGAATCTAAGAGACACTAAATAAGATAAAGAATCTAAGAGACACTAAATAAGATGAAGAATCTAAGAGACACTAAATAAGATAAAGAATCTAAGAGACACTAAATAAGATAAAGAATCTAAGAGACACTAAATAAGATAAAGAATCTAAGAGACACTAAATAAGATAAAGAATCTAAGAGACACTAAATAAGATAAAGAATCTAAGAGACACTAAATAAGAAAAATAATCTAAGAGACACTAAATAAGATAACGATTCTAAGAGACACTAAATAAGATGAAGAATCTAAGAGACACTAAATAAGATGAAGAATCTAAGAGACACTAAATAAGATAAAGAATCTAAGAGACACTAAATAAGATAAAGAATCTAAGAGACACTAAATAAGATAAAGAATCTAAGAGACACTAAATAAGATAAAGAATCTAAGAGACACTAAATAAGATAAAGAATCTAAGAGACACTAAATAAGATAAAGAATCTAAGAGACACTAAATAAGATAACGATTCTAAGAGACACTAAATAAGATGAAGAATCTAAGAGACACTAAATAAGATAAAGAATCTAAGAGACACTAAATGAGATAAAGAATCTAAGAGACACTAAATAAGATAAAGAATCTAAGAGACACTAAATAAGATAACGATTCTATGAGACACTAAATAAGATGAAGAATCTAAGAGACACTAAATAAGATAAAGAATCTAAGAGACACTAAATAAGATGAAGAATCTAAGAGACACTAAATAAGATAAAGAATCTAAGAGACACTAAATAAGATGAAGAATCTAAGAGACACTAAATAAGATAAAGAATCTAAGAGACACTAAATAAGATAAAGAATCTAAGAGACACTAAATAAGATAAAGAATCTAAGAGACACTAAATAAGATAAAGAATCTAAGAGACACTAAATGAGATAAAGAATCTAAGAGACACTAAATAAGATAAAGAATCTAAGAGACACTAAATAAGATAACGATTCTATGAGACACTAAATAAGATGAAGAATCTAAGAGACACTAAATAAGATAAAGAATCTAAGAGACACAAAATAGATGAAGAATCTAAGAGACACTAAATAAGATAAAGAATCTAAGAGACACTAAATAAGATGAAGAATCTAAGAGACACTAAATAAGATAAAGAATCTAAGAGACACTAAATAAGATAAAGAATCTAAGAGACACTAAATAAGATAAAGAATCTAAGAGACACTAAATAAGATAAAGAATCTAAGAGACACTAAATTAGAAAAATAATCTAAGAGACACTAAATAAGATAACGATTCTAAGAGACACTAAATAAGATGAAGAATCTAAGAGACACTAAATAAGATAAAGAATCTAAGAGACACTAAATAAGATAACGATTCTAAGAGACACTAAATAAGATGAAGAATCTAAGAGACACTAAATAAGATAAAGAATCTAAGAGACACTAAATGAGATAAAGAATCTAAGAGACACTAAATAAGATAAAGAATCTAAGAGACACTAAATAAGATAACGATTCTATGAGACACTAAATAAGATGAAGAATCTAAGAGACACTAAATAAGATAAAGAATCTAAGAGACACTAAATAAGATGAAGAATCTAAGAGACACTAAATAAGATAAAGAATCTAAGAGACACTAAATAAGATAAAGAATCTAAGAGACACTAAATAAGATAAAGAATCTAAGAGACACTAAATAAGATAAAGAATCTAAGAGACACTAAATAAGATAAAGAATCTAAGAGACACTAAATAAGATAAAGAATCTAAGAGACACTAAATAAGATAAAGAATCTAAGAGACACTAAATAAGATAAAGAATCTAAGAGACACTAAATAAGATAAAGAATCTAAGAGACACTAAATAAGATAACGATTCTAAGAGACACTAAATAAGATGAAGAATCTAAGAGACACTAAATAAGATAAAGAATCTAAGAGACACTAAATAAGATGAAGAATCTAAGAGACACTAAATAAGATAAAGAATCTAAGAGACACTAAATAAGATAAAGAATCTAAGAGACACTAAATAAGATAAAGAATCTAAGAGACACTAAATAAGATAAAGAATCTAAGAGACACTAAATAAGAAAAATAATCTAAGAGACACTAAATAAGATAACGATTCTAAGAGACACTAAATAAGATGAAGAATCTAAGAGACACTAAATAAGATGAAGAATCTAAGAGACACTAAATAAGATAAAGAATCTAAGAGACACTAAATAAGATAAAGAATCTAAGAGACACTAAATAAGATAAAGAATCTAAGAGACACTAAATAAGATAAAGAATCTAAGAGACACTAAATAAGATAAAGAATCTAAGAGACACTAAATAAGATAAAGAATCTAAGAGACACTAAATAAGATAAAGAATCTAAGAGACACTAAATAAGATAACGATTCTAAGAGACACTAAATAAGATGAAGAATCTAAGAGACACTAAATAAGATAAAGAATCTAAGAGACACTAAATGAGATAAAGAATCTAAGAGACACTAAATAAGATAAAGAATCTAAGAGACACTAAATAAGATAAAGAATCTAAGAGACACTAAATAAGATAAAGAATCTAAGAGACACTAAATAAGATAAAGAATCTAAGAGACACTAAATAAGATAAAGAATCTAAGAGACACTAAATAAGATAAAGAATCTAAGAGACACTAAATAAGATAAAGAATCTAAGAGACACTAAATAAGATAAAGAATCTAAGAGACACTAAATAAGATAAAGAATCTAAGAGACACTAAATAAGATAAAGAATCTAAGAGACACTAAATAAGATAACGATTCTAAGAGACACTAAATAAGATGAAGAATCTAAGAGACACTAAATAAGATAAAGAATCTAAGAGACACTAAATGAGATAAAGAATCTAAGAGACACTAAATAAGATAAAGAATCTAAGAGACACTAAATAAGATAAAGAATCTAAGAGACACTAAATAAGATAAAGAATCTAAGAGACACTAAATAAGATAAAGAATCTAAGAGACACTAAATAAGATAAAGAATCTAAGAGACACTAAATAAGATAAAGAATCTAAGAGACACTAAATAAGATAAAGAATCTAAGAGACACTAAATAAGATAAAGAATCTAAGAGACACTAAATAAGATAAAGAATCTAAGAGACACTAAATAAGATAAAGAATCTAAGAGACACTAAATAAGATAAAGAATCTAAGAGACACTAAATAAGATAAAGAATCTAAGAGACACTAAATAAGATAAAGAATCTAAGAGACACTAAATAAGATAAAGAATCTAAGAGACACTAAATAAGATAACGATTCTAAGAGACACTAAATAAGATGAAGAATCTAAGAGACACTAAATAAGATAAAGAATCTAAGAGACACTAAATAAGATGAAGAATCTAAGAGACACTAAATAAGATAAAGAATCTAAGAGACACTAAATAAGATAAAGAATCTAAGAGACACTAAATAAGATAAAGAATCTAAGAGACACTAAATAAGATAAAGAATCTAAGAGACACTAAATAAGATAAAGAATCTAAGAGACACTAAATAAGAAAAATAATCTAAGAGACACTAAATAAGATAACGATTCTAAGAGACACTAAATAAGATGAAGAATCTAAGAGACACTAAATAAGATGAAGAATCTAAGAGACACTAAATAAGATAAAGAATCTAAGAGACACTAAATAAGATAAAGAATCTAAGAGACACTAAATAAGATAAAGAATCTAAGAGACACTAAATAAGATAAAGAATCTAAGAGACACTAAATAAGATAAAGAATCTAAGAGACACTAAATAAGATAAAGAATCTAAGAGACACTAAATAAGATAACGATTCTAAGAGACACTAAATAAGATGAAGAATCTAAGAGACACTAAATAAGATAAAGAATCTAAGAGACACTAAATGAGATAAAGAATCTAAGAGACACTAAATAAGATAAAGAATCTAAGAGACACTAAATAAGATAACGATTCTATGAGACACTAAATAAGATGAAGAATCTAAGAGACACTAAATAAGATAAAGAATCTAAGAGACACTAAATAAGATGAAGAATCTAAGAGACACTAAATAAGATAAAGAATCTAAGAGACACTAAATAAGATGAAGAATCTAAGAGACACTAAATAAGATAAAGAATCTAAGAGACACTAAATAAGATAAAGAATCTAAGAGACACTAAATAAGATAAAGAATCTAAGAGACACTAAATAAGATAAAGAATCTAAGAGACACTAAATGAGATAAAGAATCTAAGAGACACTAAATAAGATAAAGAATCTAAGAGACACTAAATAAGATAACGATTCTATGAGACACTAAATAAGATGAAGAATCTAAGAGACACTAAATAAGATAAAGAATCTAAGAGACACAAAATAGATGAAGAATCTAAGAGACACTAAATAAGATAAAGAATCTAAGAGACACTAAATAAGATGAAGAATCTAAGAGACACTAAATAAGATAAAGAATCTAAGAGACACTAAATAAGATAAAGAATCTAAGAGACACTAAATAAGATAAAGAATCTAAGAGACACTAAATAAGATAAAGAATCTAAGAGACACTAAATAAGAAAAATAATCTAAGAGACACTAAATAAGATAACGATTCTAAGAGACACTAAATAAGATGAAGAATCTAAGAGACACTAAATAAGATAAAGAATCTAAGAGACACTAAATAAGATAACGATTCTAAGAGACACTAAATAAGATGAAGAATCTAAGAGACACTAAATAAGATAAAGAATCTAAGAGACACTAAATGAGATAAAGAATCTAAGAGACACTAAATAAGATAAAGAATCTAAGAGACACTAAATAAGATAACGATTCTATGAGACACTAAATAAGATGAAGAATCTAAGAGACACTAAATAAGATAAAGAATCTAAGAGACACTAAATAAGATGAAGAATCTAAGAGACACTAAATAAGATAAAGAATCTAAGAGACACTAAATAAGATGAAGAATCTAAGAGACACTAAATAAGATAAAGAATCTAAGAGACACTAAATAAGATAAAGAATCTAAGAGACACTTAATAAGATAAAGAATCTAAGAGACACTAAATAAGATAAAGAATCTAAGAGACACTAAATGAGATAAAGAATCTAAGAGACACTAAATAAGATAAAGAATCTAAGAGACACTAAATAAGATAACGATTCTATGAGACACTAAATAAGATGAAGAATCTAAGAGACACTAAATAAGATAAAGAATCTAAGAGACACTAAATAAGATGAAGAATCTAAGAGACACTAAATAAGATAAAGAATCTAAGAGACACTAAATAAGATGAAGAATCTAAGAGACACTAAATAAGATAAAGAATCTAAGAGACACTAAATAAGATAAAGAATCTAAGAGACACTAAATAAGATAAAGAATCTAAGAGACACTAAATAAGATAAAGAATCTAAGAGACACTAAATAAGAAAAATAATCTAAGAGACACTAAATAAGATAACGATTCTAAGAGACACTAAATAAGATGAAGAATCTAAGAGACACTAAATAAGATAAAGAATCTAAGAGACACTAAATAAGATAAAGAATCTAAGAGACACTAAATAAGATAAAGAATCTAAGAGACACTAAATAAGATAAAGAATCTAAGAGACACTAAATAAGATAAAGAATCTAAGAGACACTAAATAAGATAAAAAATCTAAGAGACACTAAATAAGATAAAGAATCTAAGAGACACTAATAAGATAAAGAATCTAAGAGACACTAAATAAGATAACGATTCTAAGAGACCCTAAATAAGATGAAGAATCTAAGAGACACTAAATAAGATAAAGAATCTAAGAGACACTAAATAAGATGAAGAATCTAAGAGACACTAAATAAGATAAAGAATCTAAGAGACACTAAATAAGATAAAGAATCTAAGAGACACTAAATAAGATAAAGAATCTAAGAGACACTAAATAAGATAAAGAATCTAAGAGACACTAAATAAGATAAAGAATCTAAGAGACACTAAATAAGATAAAGAATCTAAGAGACACTAAATTAAATAAAGAATCTAAGAGACACTAAATAAGATAAAGAATCTAAGAGACACTAAATAAGATAAAGAATCTAAGAGACACTAAATAAGATGAAGAATCTAAGAGACACTAAATAAGATAACGATTCTAAGAGACACTAAATAAGATGAAGAATCTAAGAGACACTAAATAAGATAAAGAATCTAAGAGACACTAAATAAGATGAAGAATCTAAGAGACACTAAATAAGATAAAGAATCTAAGAGACACTAAATAAGATAAAGAATCTAAGAGACACTAAATAAGATAAAGAATCTAAGAGACACTAAATAAGATAAAGAATCTAAGAGACACTAAATAAGAAAAATAATCTAAGAGACACTAAATAAGATAACGATTCTAAGAGACACTAAATAAGATGAAGAATCTAAGAGACACTAAATAAGATAAAGAATCTAAGAGACACTAAATAAGATAAAGAATCTAAGAGACACTAAATAAGATAAAGAATCTAAGAGACACTAAATAAGATAAAGAATGTAAGAGACACTAAATAAGATAACGATTCTATGAGAAACTAAATAAGATGAAGAATCTCAGAGACACTAAATAAGATAAAGAATCTAAGAGACACTAAATAAGATGAAGAATCTAAGAGACACTAAATAAGATAAAGAATCTAAGAGACACTAAATAAGATAAAGAATCTAAGAGACACTAAATAAGATAAAGAATCTAAGAGACACTAAATAAGATAAAGAATCTAAGAGACACTAAATAAGATAAAGAATCTAAGAGACACTAAATAAGATAAAGAATCTAAGAGACACTAAATAAGATGAAGAATCTAAGAGACACTAAATAAGATAACGATTCTAAGAGACACTAAATAAGATGAAGAATCTAAGAGACACTAAATAAGATAAAGAATCTAAGAGACACTAAATAAGATGAAGAATCTAAGAGACACTAAATAAGATAAAGAATCTAAGAGACACTAAATAAGATAAAGAATCTAAGAGACACTAAATAAGATAAAGAATCTAAGAGACACTAAATAAGATAAAGAATCTAAGAGACACTAAATAAGAAAAATAATCTAAGAGACACTAAATAAGATAACGATTCTAAGAGACACTAAATAAGATGAAGAATCTAAGAGACACTAAATAAGATAAAGAATCTAAGAGACACTAAATAAGATAAAGAATCTAAGAGACACTAAATAAGATAAAGAATCTAAGAGACACTAAATAAGATAAAGAATGTAAGAGACACTAAATAAGATAACGATTCTATGAGAAACTAAATAAGATGAAGAATCTCAGAGACACTAAATAAGATAAAGAATCTAAGAGACACTAAATAAGATGAAGAATCTAAGAGACACTAAATAAGATAAAGAATCTAAGAGACACTAAATAAGATAAAGAATCTAAGAGACACTAAATAAGATAAAGAATCTAAGAGACACTAAATAAGATAAAGAATCTAAGAGACACTAAATAAGATAAAGAATCTAAGAGACACTAAATAAGATAAAGAATCTAAGAGACACTAAATAAGATAAAGAATCTAAGAGACACTAAATAAGATAAAGAATCTAAGAGACACTAAATAAGATAAAGAATCTAAGAGACACTAAATAAGATAAAGAATCTAAGAGACACTAAATAAGATAAAGAATCTAAGAGACACTAAATAAGATAACGATTCTAAGAGACACTAAATAAGATGAAGAATCTAAGAGACACTAAATAAGATAAAGAATCTAAGAGACACTAAATGAGATAAAGAATCTAAGAGACACTAAATAAGATAAAGAATCTAAGAGACACTAAATAAGATAACGATTCTATGAGACACTAAATAAGATGAAGAATCTAAGAGACACTAAATAAGATAAAGAATCTAAGAGACACTAAATAAGATGAAGAATCTAAGAGACACTAAATAAGATAAAGAATCTAAGAGACACTAAATAAGATAACGATTCTAAGAGACACTAAATAAGATGAAGAATCTAAGAGACACTAAATAAGATAAAGAATCAAAGAGACACTAAATAAGATGAAGAATCTAAGAGACACTAAATAAGATAAAGAATCTAAGAGACACTAAATAAGATAAAGAATCTAAGAGACACTAAATAAGATAAAGAATCTAAGAGACACTAAATAAGATAAAGAATCTAAGAGACACTAAATAAGATAAAGACAAAAGCAAAAAGCAAACATTATCTCTAAAGACATGAAGACAAAGTCAATACAATCTGGACAAGAGAGTAGAAGAAGAGAAGAGTCAAAAAGAAAAAACATTCTAAACTTAATTCTCTCTTAAAATTATTAAATCCCCATGTTACCCCAAACTCCATGTTACCCCAAACCCCATGTTACCCCAAACCCCCATGTTACCCCAAACCCCATGTTACCCCAAACCCCATGTTACCCCAAACCCCATGTTACCCCAAACCCCATGTTACCCCAAACCCCCATGTTACCCCAAACCCCATGTTACCCCAAACACCATGTTACCCCAAACCCCCATGTTACCCAAAACCCCCATGTTACCCCAAACCCCATGTTACCCCAAACCCCATGTTACCCCAAACCCATGTTACCCCAAACCCCCATGTTACCCCAAACCCCATGTTACCCCAAACCCCATGTTACCCCAAACCCCCATGTTACCCAAAACCCCATGTTACCCAAACCCCATGTTACCCAAAACCCCATGTTACCCAAACCCCATGTTACCCAAACACCATGTTACCCAAAACCCCATGTTACCCAAACCCCATGTTACCCAAAACCCCATGTTACCCAAACCCCATGTTACCCAGAACCCCATGTTACCCAAACCCCATGTTACCCAGAACGCCATGTTACCCAGAACCCCATGTTACCCAAACCCCATGTTACCCAAACCCCATGTTACCCAAAACCCCATGTTACCCAGAACCCCATGTTACCCAAAACCCCATGTTACCAAAATCCCATGTTTTTCTGCCGGTTTGTCACCACATTTTAAACATCAGTCCACTGCTGACCATCGATTTAAAACACAAAACTGACCTAAGATCAGCATGTAGGGTCAGCTTCATTCTACTCCTACTCCGTCCCCTGGGCTGCTCTCTCCTCTCCCGGTCCAGCTTCAGCTCTGGAGCTCAGAGAGACCATCTCCATGGCATTGACATAAAGATCCATGCTGCTCACCCTGTTCACTCTCTTCTGCCTCCTGGTGGGCTAGGGAGACACAGCACCAACAGTCAGACATATCTCCATTCTCTCTCCCTCCCCCTCACCCTCTCCCTCTAGTTTATATGACTTGTAACATCTGAGTAAATGTCTTTACCTTGTAGTACAGGTAGATGGTGGTGATGGATGTCAGTAGGATCAGCAGCACTACAACGTGTCTGATGATGAAGGCTGGCAGAGGAGAGGCTGCAAACAGAAACAGCTTTGATGAGGGGATAGATATGACAATAACATCAGCATGTAACAGTGCCAGCCACCCTCCCTCACAGGGCAACATGAGTAGTGGGCCTACAGTCACTGAGACAACATATGTTGATATCAGGCTGAAGCAGGACATCTGGAACAAGAGGAGAGAAAAAGAAAACGTAGCTCCTCAACTACTTTCCTCATTTAGATGTGACAATAACATGACATGTGACAGTGGTAGTGAGTAGAGACGTTCATTGAGATAACACTCACATACAAAGCATTCTGGGATATTTAAGTTGTATTTGATTCCTACTTGACTGAGTGATCTATTTAGTAAAGCAGACTGACAAGTTAAACAGTCATCATGAGAGATGCAGAGGAAGTTGTATGAATGAAGGAAATCAGTTGAATATAATTATAATATGTTGACATTTCCTGAGCAGATCACTGTGAGTCCAGGAAGGAGATAAAATACATGGACTAGATGGGGATATTTTATTTATGAATGCTTCCGCTCAGTGTTTGAGATCAATTGACACCCTTTATTTACCATGGCACTCTGAGGTGTATTTTAAACTGCCAAACCCTTCCGCACCTTGTATACCAGGGTTGTCTGGCCTTCTCTTGTCACTCGTAGGTTTAGTGGTTTTTGTACTTTTATGTACATTTTGGGTTTACTACCTTTTTATTTGGGCATTTTTATTGTTCAGAAATGTGGTCGTCTCTTCGTTCGCTGGACGTTATCCTGCTAACTGTTCCAAATGAACTGAATTTGGTAAAAGGGCTTTTATGTACTCTGAGCCATAGGCTTGGAAGGCCTTACAAAATACTTTTAAACTGGAAGAACGGTTGGTATTTTTAAATCACTGATGATCTTGAGACTGATTCCCTGACCTGTCAATGTTTTTAATTTGCTGTTTTTGATTTTGTTATACTCTTGTGAAATGGTTTTTCTAGATTACTTGTAGTTTTTCATGTTGTTTGTCTGTCATTTCTGTAATGACTTGGTGCTGCCTATCTTGGCCAGGACGCTCTTGAAAAAGAGATTTTAAATCTCATTGAGCCCTTCCTGGTTAAATAAAATAATTAAATACAAATAAATGGACTAAACTATGTGGAACTCAGCAGAGTGTTTTACAACAGAGGATTATTTTTACGCTCTACGTGGTTCAACACTCGGTGGTCCGTTCTGTGAGCTTGTGTTGTCTACCACTTCACGGCTGAGCCGTTGTTGCTCCTAGACTTGCCACATTAAGTCACTGAGATCTAAAGTAAGTCCAATCTACTGGCAATGTTTGTCTATGGAGATTGCATGGCTGTGTGCTCAATTTTATACACCTGTCAGCAATGGGTGTGGCTGAAATAGCCGAATCCACTAATGTCCACATACTTTTGGCCATCTAGTGTATCTTGTTATTACCTGAGAAGATCACTGTGAGTCCAGGACGGAGATAATACATTCTTCTACATTCCCTGAGTGCAGGCTCAGACCCAGAACAGGAAACTCCAAACCCTCTAGTGGTGTTTCCTGGTGGTACTGAAACAGTGGAGCCACAACCCAGCTGTCTACACACTACTGCAGCTACATGCTTCTGGTCCCTGTCCTCAGCTCCCACAGTCCTCCACTCTCCCTGGTGGTACCACTCCACTCCACCAGCACAGCGACTGCCTCCTCCCACCAGCCTCACATCATCAGGCTCTGAGAAAAGAAAAGAGAGAGACAGTAATCTTACTATTTTCTCACTAAAACAAACCTATATTGTCTCTCATATTCTTCACTCCAGGTGAGAAACAATGTTGACTGAGTGACAAACTGTTTCTTACCTGAGCAGGTGAGTCCAACAGCATTACCAGGTAGGCAGGTGTTGTTCTCTCTGTCTGAGGTGTCACAGTCCAGGAGAAGGGACTCTTTGCCTTTACACTGGAACTCTTTATCCCAGGTCTGACCCTCACCTCCTCCATAGAGCCCCCCCTGTAGAGCTGCAGGAGCCCCACAGCCAACATCCCTACAGACTACCTCTGCATCCTGCCGGTCAAAGTCAGCTTCACACACTGAGGCCCAGGACTGATTGGACTTCACCTCCACTCTCCCAGAGCAGAGACCAGCTCCATCCACAAGCCGCACAGACTCTGGAGAAAAAGAGTTGGTTGAACATTCAATCAGTTTTGTTGATGACACTGTCAAGGACTAAACACAAATATGTTGGATAAAAGATAGTAGTTTGCTATGTTTGATACTGTAAGAGGTAGAAATGGGTTCTTTGTCACTCAGGATCGGGTTGGGAATAATGCAGGCAGGAGACAGGAATAAGTTCACTTCACTTTATAGAAAATAAACAGCTGGACATCCATCAGGCAGCTTCACTTCAGTACCATCTGAACTACAATGATCTGCCCATGAACATCTCCCATAAACCAATATGACAAACACAAATATAATGTTTAAATACATCTGACATCTCTCCCTCTATTTAAATGAAATAAAAACACATAAAATATGATAAATGGTAATATTGTATAATGTATAAATAAATCTCTCAATATGACCAGTCTCTTACCTGAACAGGTCACATGATGATAATATTCACCATCACAGTCACCAGGTTCTCCTATGATGTCACACTGTCTAATAGAAGACTCATTTCCACTACAACCATATACTGTTGCTCCTCTTCTTCCATCTTCAACCAGAGGTCCTCTAGATTCAGCTACAGGATTCCCACAATCCAGCTCTCTACACACAACCTTAACCTCTCTCATGTCCCACAACCACGTCTCTATCATCATGCTCCACCAACTAGAACATAGGCCTGTCCACTCTCCTCTGTAGAAGACTTCCACTGTCCCAGAACAGGAAGTGGTCCCATTCACCAGTCTGACTGAGAGTTCAGCTGTAAACAGCAGAGAGGAAAACACAGTGGTGAGGACAGATGATGACAGTAATTCTGTTATTCTAACAGCAGTGATGCTTTGTGGTTGACAAGTATTAGTAGTTCCATAAAACACTACTTGTTATTGGGTTTTAGAATGGTTTGTATGGACACATGAATTTCTCCATGTGGGATAATAAAGTTGACTAATATTGAACTGCTATAATCACTGTAGATTTATACTCTACCTACCTGGTGGACTGACGCTTTGAGCCTGGAGATCTGAGGAGAAAGAGAGAGATAGAGAGAGAAAGAGAGAGACAGAGACAGAGAGAAACAAAGGAGAAAGGGAGGAGTCAGAGGAAGAGAGAGACAGAGGTTAAATGAACATCAACATGACCTTTCATGATGTGATGGGGAAGACAGGCTTATCGTTGGTATGGTGCAACAACACCCATGTGTACATACACTATATATACAAAAGTATGTGGACACCCCTTCAAATGCTGTCCCCATCTGGTCGTGCTGCTGCTCTGCCCCTCTCCTCTTCTGCCCCTCTCTTCTCCTCTTCTGCCCCTCTCTTCTCCTCTCCTCTTCTGCCCCTCTCTTCTCCTCTTCTGCCCCTCTCCTCTTCTGCCCCTCTCTTCTCCTCTTCTCCCCCTCTCTTCTCCTCTTCTGCCCCTCTCCTCTCCTCTTCTGCCCCTCTCCTCTCCTCTTCTGCCCCTCTCTTCTCCTCTTCTGCCCCTCTCCTCTCCTCTCCTGTCCCTCTCCTCTCCTGCCCCTCACTTCTCCTCTTCTGCCCCTCTCTTCTCCTCTTCTGCCCCTCTCTTCTCCTCTTCTGCCCCGCTCCTCTTCTGCCCATCTCCTCTTCTGCCCCTCTCCTCTCCTCTTCTGCACCTCTCCTCTCCTCTTCTGCCCCTCTCCTCTTTTGCCCCTCTCTTCTCCTCTTCTGCCCCTCTCCTCTCCTCTTCTGCCCCTCTCTTCTCCTCTTCTCTTCTGCCCCTCTCTTCTCCTCTTCTGCCCCTCTCTTCTCCTCTTCTGCCCCTCTCCTCTCCTCTTCTGCCCCTCTCCTCTTCTGCCCCTCTCCTCTCCTCTTCTGCCCCTCTCCTCTCCTCTTCTGCCCCTCTCCTCTCCTCTTCTGCCCCTCTCTTCTCCTCTTCTGCCCCTCTCCTCTCCTCTTCTGCCCCTCTCCTCTCCTCTTCTGCCCCTCTCTTCTCCTCTTCTGCCCCTCTCCTCTCCTCTCCTGTCCCTCTCCTCTCCTGCCCCTCACTTCTCCTCTTCTGCCCCTCTCTTCTCCTCTTCTGCCCCTCTCTTCTCCTCTTCTGCCCCGCTCCTCTTCTGCCCATCTCCTCTTCTGCCCCTCTCCTCTCCTCTTCTGCACCTCTCCTCTCCTCTTCTGCCCCTCTCCTCTTTTGCCCCTCTCTTCTCCTCTTCTGCCCCTCTCCTCTCCTCTTCTGCCCCTCTCTTCTCCTCTTCTCTTCTGCCCCTCTCTTCTCCTCTTCTGCCCCTCTCTTCTCCTCTTCTGCCCCTCTCCTCTCCTCTTCTGCCCCTCTCCTCTTCTGCCCCTCTCCTCTCCTCTTCTGCCCCTCTCCTCTCCTCTTCTGCCCCTCTCCTCTCCTCTTCTGCCCCTCTCTTCTCCTCTTCTGCCCCTCTCCTCTCCTCTTCTGCCCCTCTCCTCTCCTCTTCTGCCCCTCTCTTCTCCTCTTCTGCCCCTCTCCTCTCCTCTCCTGTCCCTCTCCTCTCCTGCCCCTCACTTCTCCTCTTCTGCCCCTCTCTTCTCCTCTTCTGCCCCTCTCTTCTCCTCTTCTGCCCCGCTCCTCTTCTGCCCATCTCCTCTTCTGCCCCTCTCCTCTCCTCTTCTGCACCTCTCCTCTCCTCTTCTGCCCCTCTCCTCTTCTGCCCCTCTCTTCTCCTCTTCTGCCCCTCTCCTCTCCTCTTCTGCCCCTCTCTTCTCCTCTTCTCTTCTGCCCCTCTCTTCTCCTCTTCTGCCCCTCTCTTCTCCTCTTCTGCCCCTCTCCTCTCCTCTTCTGCCCCTCTCCTCTCCTCTTCTGCCCCTCTCCTCTTCTGCCCCTCTCCTCTCCTCTTCTGCCCCTCTCCTCTCCTCTTCTGCCCCTCTCTTCTCCTCTTCTGCCCCTCCCCTCTCCTCTTCTGCCCCTCTCCTCTCCTCTTCTGCCCCTCTCCTCTCCTCTTCTGCCCCTCTCCTCTTCTGCCCCTCTCCTCTTCTGCCCCTCTCCTCTCCTCTTCTGCCCCTCTCTTCTCCTCTTCTGCCCCTCTCCTCTCCTTTTCTGCCCCTATTCTCCTCTTCTGCCCCTCTCTTCTCCCCCTCTCTTCTCCTCTTCTGCCCCTCTCCTCTCCTCTTCTGCCTCTCTCTTCTCCTCTTCTGCCCCTCTCTTCTCCTCTTCTGCCCCTCTCCTCTCCTTTTCTGCCCCTCTTCTCCTCTTCTGCCCCTCTCCTCTTCTGCCCCTCTCTTCTCCTCTTCTGCCCCTCTCTTAAAAAAAATCCCAAGACTATTTGGCCCTAAACAGACATTTTTTTCCCCCTTTATTTTACTAGGCAAGTCAGTTAAGAACAAATTCTTATTTACAATGACGGCCTAGGAACAGTGGGTTAACTGCCTGTTCAGGGGCAGAACGACAGATTTGTACCTTGTCAGCTTGGGGATTTGTACTTGCAACCTTCCGGTTACTAGTCCAACGCTCTAACCACTAGGCTAACCTTTCACCCCATTACATGGTGACAGACTATCTGATAGAAAACTGAGGAAAACATGTACAATATAGAAATGAAGTGAGCCTTGCTATTGAGAAAGGATTGAAACAGGCAGAGAGAAGACAGGCTATGTGCCCACTGCCACAAAATGAGTTGGATACTGAGATGTTCTTCCTAACCTCCTGACAAACGATATAAGAAACACATATTTCCCTCAAATAACAAGGTCCCCAAAATAATGTAATAATAATGTAATATTGACAAGCTCCTGTGTCTGTTAGGTAAAATACCACAGTGTGTAATCATGTCAGCAGAATGTGTGACCTGTTGTGATGAGAACAGGGTAACCAGTGGAGAACAAACACCACAGTAAATAAAACCTAGGTCTAGATTTATCACTTTAGTTCATTTCCCTTGACATTTGAACTTCTACTTTTTGTACACACAGATCACACTCTCCTACACACACCAGCTGGCTGAGAGGGCCCTATTGGATCCAGTTGGCTGAGAGGGCCCTAGTGGAGCCAGCTGGTTGAGAGGGCCCTAGTGGAGCCAGGGAACCGGTGCAGAGTCAATGTGCTGTCTTTTCACAATCATCTCCTTTGTCTTGATCACGTTGAGGGAGAGATTGTTGTCCTGGCAGCACACGGCCAGGTCTCTGACCTCCTGTCGCACTGTTGTCAGTGATCAGTTGTGTCATCGGCAAACTTAATGGTGTTGGAGTCGTGCCTCGGCGTGCAGTCATGAGTGAACAGGGAGTAAATGAGGGGACTGAGCACACAGCCCCCGTGTTGAGGATCAGCGTGGAGGATGTGTTGTGACCTACCCTTACCACCTGGGGGCGGCCCGTCAGGAAGTCCAGGATCCAGTTGCAGAGGGAGTTGTTTAGTCCCAAGGTCCTTAGCTTAGTGATGAGCTTTGAGGGTACTATGGTGTTGAACGCTGAGCTGTAATCAATGAATAGCATTCTCACCTAGGTGTTCCTTTTGTCCAGGTGGGAAAGGGCAGTGTGGAGTGCAATAGAGATTGCATCATCGGTGGATCTGTTGGGGTGGTATGGAAATTGCAGTGGGTCTCGGGTTTCTGGGATAATGGTGTTGATGTGAGCCATTACCAGCCTTTCAAATCACTTCATGGCTACAGACGTGAGTGCTACCGGTCGGTAGTCATTTAGGCAGGTTACCTTGCTGTTCTTAGACACAGGGACTATGGTGGTCTGATTGAAACATGTGGTGGATCAACCAGCCTAATCGCCCGACCTCACTAATGCTGTTGTGGCTGAATGGAAGCAAGTCCCTGCAGCAATGTTCCATCATCTAGTGGAAAGCCTTCCCAGAAGACTGGAGGCTGTTATAGCAGCAATGTTCCAACATCTAGTGGAAAGCCTTCCCAGAAGACTGGAGGCTGTTATAGCAGCAATGTTCCAACATCTAGTGGAAAGCCTTCCCAGAAGACTGGAGGCTGTTATAGCAGCAATGTTCCATCATCTAGTGGAAAGCCTTCCCAGAAGACTGGAGGCTGTTATAGCAGCAATGTTCCAACATCTAGTGGAAAGCCTTCCCAGAAGAGTGGAGGCTGTTATAGCAGCAATGTTCCATTATCTAGTGGAAAGCCTTCCCAGAAGAGTGGAGGCTGTTATAGCAGCAAAGGGGGGGGACCAACTCCATATTAATGCCCATGATTTTGGAATGCGATGTTAGATGAGCAGGTGTCCACATACTTTTGGTCATGTAGTGTACATTCCCCTTCCATGCAAATGTGTAACTCTCTTTGCAGATGAGATTAAATCTAATTTAATACATTTGCTTTTGTCAGTTTTCTAAATCATTAATTTCAGAGGTCAGGGGTCAAGCTGAGCCGGACCAAGAGTGGAAAAGGTTGCTGGTTATGATGACATCACTGGTGAGAAGTCAGTAAAGACAAGATATTCAGTTGGCTGCATGTTAGTCTGTCAGCCCTATCTCTGTTGACATCTCACTTTCCCCTCCCCTTCCCTCTCTTCATATCCCCTCCTCTTCTGTTCCATAGACACATCAAGTAGTTTGGGTGTGTAGAAATACAGATAAACCTAGGGTATGGCTAAATGGGGTGTGTAGAAATACAGATAAACCTAGGGTATGGCTAAATGGGGTGTGTAGAAATACAGATAAACCTAGGGTATGGCTAAATGGGGTGTGTAGAAATACAGATAAACCTAGGGTATGGCTAAATGGGGTGTGTAGAAATACAGATAAACCTAGGGTATGGCTAAATGGGATGTGTAGAAATACAGATAAACCTAGGGTATGGCTAAATGGGGTGTGTAGAAATACAGCTAAACCTAGGGTATGGCTAAATGGGGTGTGTAGAAATACAGATAAACCTAGGGTATGGCTAAATGGGATGTGTAGAAATACAGATAAACCTAGGGTATGGCTAAATGGGGTGAGTAGAAACACAGATAAACCTAGGGTATGGCTAAATGGGGTGTGTAGAAATACAGATAAACCTAGGGTATGGCTAAATGGGGTGTGTAGAAATACAGATAAACCTAGGGTATGGCTAAATGGGGTGTGTAGAAATACAGATAAACCTAGGGTATGGCTAAATGGGGTGTGTAGAAATACAGATAAACCTAGGGTATGGCTAAATGGGGTGTGTCGAATCCCTCCACCAGTTGAAGCTAATTTACTATAAACTCGAAAGTAGTATTTGGAGAACAGCAAAAACTAACAGAAATGTCCCCAGACATTCACTATTTTAACTGTACTAGAATGCTTAAAAGGTCGCAAAATGTTTTATATCGGTTATCGGTATGGTTTATTTTTGGCAAGGAAAATAATGGATATCGGTATCGGACAAATTTACTATCGGTGCTTCCCTAATAATAAGGTTGGTAACAAGATGGAACATCATTGTGGAAATCTGTTGCAGCTCAAGTTGACTACAACATCCACAATGCAATGCGCTCTGTGTGGGCTGGCTGGCTGGCTAGCTAGATGTATCTACACACAATAATACCAAAGACAATATCAGCATGTGAAGTAGCTGTTAAATCACCTAAACAAACTGCACTATCAGTTTAGGAGTCTCCAATCTCACCATGTTCAACCTGCAGATCGATGTGTCTCCCAGAGTGGAGTTTAAATCACAACGGCAGATATACTTTTCAGGAGATGACAAGCCTACGTCATTGGTCCACGCAGTGCATTCTGGGTGACTGTGGGACAGGGATCGCTCTCCTTCACGGAGTGAATGGAGTCTACTGGGCGCTAGCTCAAAAACCCAACATTAACACGAATTTAGTCAACAAGAAGTACAACATTACTAGTCTTTACCGAGATGTGAGGTAATTAACTTGTTATTTGTAGTATCGTATAGCA
Source organism: Oncorhynchus mykiss (assembly GCF_057628025.1). NCBI lineage: Eukaryota > Metazoa > Chordata > Actinopteri > Salmoniformes > Salmonidae > Oncorhynchus > Oncorhynchus mykiss. The sequence goes on along the minus strand of NC_143040.1, from coordinate 8,122,285 downwards.
TTGGAATCGTGGCATTACGTACTTTCAAAGAAAATAGGCACATTTCTCGACAAGGAATTGCATGACGATTATCTTAACAACCGCGTGACGCAGCATGACAACCTGAACGTGATTGGTTGATAGTCTGCTGGGAAGGGCGTTACAAATTGTTTCATTATATTAGATTCCTATCTCCTTTTCTATAATATCTCTGGCAAAGGCACCACGCAATGCATCCTGGACTAAAGAGGCAGACAAATAGGAGAAACGTGTTAGACCCTCCCTTAAATTACCAGTTTCTCAAGGCAGGAATATCACAAAAATATGATCAATGGCTCATTCGAGAGAAGACCTCCCGAGTTAAATCGTCCAGTATTGAAATCTGACGTGTATGAATAACGTTTTCGCGATCTAAAAGTCATATTCCTATTAACTTCCAGTGTAGTGAGACTTTATCACGGTGCGACGTCATACCGGACATATTTCTGCCTGCTTGAAGGCAAATGACTCAGATACACATGAAAACATGAAATGACGCAGGGAATCGATAGAACATCACTCAGAAATGAACAAAAACAATACAATATTTAACCTTCACCTGAACCCACACCGCTGATTGGACAGCGCCTCCATACAGGAAGGCAATGCATAGTGGGGCTCTGTGGCCTGTGGTTGAATGAACAAAGTTTCTGTCCAGCAGCCAGCTAGAAATATTCAGTTTGTGGGCAGTTAAACATTTTTTGGGCTCAGTTGAGTATCATAAAATAATATGGAAATAATTACAGTCACGCAGATCTTTAGAAATTGTAGGATCAATTGTAAAGTGTCACTCGTGAAAAACGTTGCCGCCCCCCTGCTATAATGTATATGAAGTCACCCTTGTGGAGCGTTTCGTATAGTGGACTATGACAGTGTCAATGTCTCATGTTCTTCCCACCTACATTGTTGCTCTGCATTCAGAGATGTTCCTAATGATGTCTGCACCCAGATCATGTTGTATTTGCCTGTCTGCATTATTCTCCAGGGAAAGGAAACATTCTGTGAACACTGAAGCATTGCATCAACAAGGTGTCTCTGATAATATTGAAACATTGTATAAATGAATGATGCGGCTCGGAGAAACTGAAACATTTAGTATCAACAAGACAACTGATAATATTCACATTGCAACATAGTAGTCAACACGGAGGCAGCACGGGCCAGCTGGTCTGTCTGATATTATTGTGTTGAATGCATACTAAAAACAGCTCTACATCCACACTATAGATAAATAACTTAGCAATATTAATGATGTTATGCCAGCAATATTGATCTGTTCATCTTTTAATTCAGGAAGATGGACAAGCAACACTGATGGAGTGAGAGGTAGAAATGCATTATACCAGAGGTAGGTAGACTACAGGTAGGGATTAGGATGACAGAGGATGATGATGTAGTGAGAGGTGGAAATACATTATACCAGAGGTAGGTAGACTACAGGTAGGGATTAGGATGCAGACAGACCAACACTGATGGAGTGAGAGGTAGAAATGCATTATACCAGAGGTAGGTAGACTACAGGAAGGGATTAGGATGCAGACAGACCAACACTGATGGAGTGAGAGGTGGAAATGCATTATACCAGAGGTAGGTAGACTACAGGTAGGGATGAGGATGCAGACAGACCAACACTGATGGAGTGAGAGGTGGAAATGCATTATACCAGAGGTAGGTAGACTACAGGAAGGGATTAGGATGCAGACAGACCAACACTGATGGAGTGAGAGGTAGAAATGCATTATACCAGAGGTAGGTAGACTACAGGTAGGGATTAGGATGCAGACAGACCAACACTGATGGAGTGAGAGGTGGAAATACATTATACCAGAGGTAGGTAGACTACAGGAAGGGATTAGGATGCAGACAGACCAACACTGATGGAGTGAGAGGTGGAAATGCATTATACCAGAGGTAGGTAGACTACAGGTAGGGATGAGGATGCAGACAGACCAACACTGATGGAGTGAGAGGTAGAAATACATTATACCAGAGGTAGGTAGACTACAGGTAGGGATGAGGATGCAGACAGACCAACACTGATGTAGTGAGAGGTAGAAATACATTATACCAGAGGTAGGTAGACTACAGGTAGGGATGAGGATGCAGACAGACCAACACTGATGTAGTGAGAGGTAGAAATACATTATACCAGAGGTAGGTAGACTACAGGTAGGGATGAGGATGCAGACAGAGGATGATGATGTAGTGAGAGGTAGAAATGCATTATACCAGAGGTAGGTAGACTACAGGTAGGGATTAGGATGCAGACAGACCAACACTGATTGAGTGAGAGGTGGAAATGCATTATACCAGAGGTAGGTAGACTACAGGTAGGGATGAGGATGCAGACAGAGGATAATGATGTCGTCCTATTGTTTTATTTAACTAGGCAAGTCAGTTCAGAACAAATTCTTATTTACATTGACAGACTAGGAACAGTGGGTTAACTGGTCTAGGAACAGTGGGTTAACTGGTCTAGGAACAGTGGGTTAACTACCTTATTCATGGGCAGAACAACAGATTTTTACCTTGTCAGCTCAGGGATTCGATCTAGCAACCTTTCAGTTACTGGCCCAACACTTTAACCACTAGGCTACCTGCCGCCCCTATAAGCAAAAAGTGTATTTTTGGCTCCCAACAGAAGGCTATATCAAACCGCTGATACAGTACTGGACCACTAGGGTGAAAAAATGTTCCCGGAAGTTTACAAAAAATTCTAAATTACATATTTGTATTTATTTTTTATTTTTGTGGGGGAGCTGCAGCACCCTCATCATGCCTCCTTCCCTCAGCTATACTCTGTCTCCTCCCCTCCTCTCTCTCTCCTCTCCTCTGCCCTCCCCACCCCCTCCTTCCCTCAGCTATACTCTGTCTCCTCCCCTCCTCTCTCTCTCCTCTGCCCTCCCCACCCCCTCCTTCCTCTATCTCTCGTTCTCTCTCTCTTCCTGACATGTAGCATCAGGCCTGTTGAGCTTGACTCAGGTCACAGACCTCTGGCATCGACACTCCCCCTTCTCCTACTCTAACATAACACCAATATAATATATAATACATAATATATACTCTCATTCATTTACATAGAGACAGATACAATCAATCATTGACACACTGAATATACAACAGTCAGATGCATGACACCATCACAACTTAACTGACATTAGTGCCTGTCCCCAGATGGACAGTTAGCCTACAGTAAAGTACATTTACAGGTGATCACATCATTGTCCTGCTTTGAGAGACATTTTTACTGTCTGCTTCCAGTTGCATGTTATTTTACTAACCCTGCAAATTATAATATATCTTACAATATCAAAACATATCTCAGTAACTGTCACAAGTGTATAGCAGTATAAGAGCATCCTACCTGTGCTCCACAACAGGGTCATCAGTACCATTGCAGGTATCATATCTGCCTCTAACTGGGGCTCCACTGGCGAAACAAGTCTACTGTCATGAAGAGAGGACAGAAGAGTGGAACATACTGCTAGGCTTTTTGACTTGTCTCTCATTACTTCCTTATTTCAATGGTGTGAAAAACTTGTGTTAGATCAGTGGTTGAACTCAGCTAAATACAGCAAACTGATCTCTTCTGAAGAACCCCACAGGAAACTGCTGACAGAGCAGCAAAGTTTCACATACAGTTGAAGTTGGAAGTTTACATACACTTAGGTTGAAGTCATTAAAACACATTTTTCAACCACTCCACAAATGTCTTGTTAACAAACTACAGTTTTGGCAAGTCGGTAAGGACATCTACTTTGTGCATGACACAGGTCATTTTTCCAAAAATTGTTTACGGAGATTATTTCACTTATAATTCACTGTATCACAATTCCAGTGGGTCAGAAGATTACATACACTAAGTTGACTACGCCTTTAAACAGCTTGGAAATTTCCAGAAAATGATGTCATGGCTTTAGAAGCTTCTGATAGGCTAATTGACATAATTTGAGTCAATTGGAGGTGTACCTGTTGATGTATTTCAAGGCCTACCTTCAAACTCAGTGCTTCTTTGCTTGACATAATGGGAAAATGTAGACCTCCACAAGTCTGGTTCATCCTTGGAAGCAATTTCCAAACGCCTGAAGGTACCACGTTCATCTGTACAAACAATAATACGCAAGTATAAACACCATGGGACCACGCAGCCGCCATACCGCTCAGGAAGGAGACGTGTTCTGTCTCCTAGAGATAAACGTACTTTGGTGCGAGAAGTGCGAATCAATCCCAGAATAACAGCAAATGACCTTGTGAAGATGCTGGAGGAAACAGGTACAAATGTATCTATATCCACAGTCAAATGAGTCCTATATCGACATAACCTGAATGGCCGCTCAGCAAGGAAGAAGCCACTGCTCCAAAACTGTCATTAAAAAGCCAGACAGTTTGCAAATGCACATGGGGACAAAGATCATACTTTTTGGAGAAATGTCCTCTGGTCTGATGAAACAAAAATAGAACTGTTTGGCCATAATGACCATCGTGATGTTTGGAGGAAAAAGGGGGAGGCTTGCAATCCGAAGAACACCATCCCAACCGTGAAGCACGGGGTTGGCAGCATCATGTTGTGGGGTGTTTTGCTGCAGGAAGGACTGTTGCACTTCACAAAATAGATGGCGTCATGAGGAAAGGAAATGGTGATATATTGAAGCAACATCTCAAGACATTAGTCAGGAAGTTAAAACCTCTTACTTCTACCCCCTCCTTTTTCGAACATTCTGTTAAAAATCGCGCAACTTTTCAGCGTCCTGCTACTCATGCCAGGAATATAGTATATGCATATGATTAGTATGTGTGGATAGAAAACACTCTGACGTTTCTAAAACTGGTTAAATCACGGCTGTGACTATAACAGATCGTGTGTTTCATTGAAAAACGCAAGAAAAACTGCTCTCTGAAAGCTAAAAATTATTTCCATAAGTCACTTTCATGGGTTGTTAAAAGAGGACAAAATGTAATATCGACCTGCATGCAATTCATACAAATTCCACACGATGTCGCCATTGTCGTCATTTTCAATTGAATTTTTTGTTGGAAAATCCAAGTATCTGGCATCCGTTTCTTCCAGTCTCCACCAGGACGCTGTAAATGTGGACAATGGCAGCCATTGATTTGCAGATGAGGAGCTATTGAATATACATCGCCCTGTAATCATTTTGATAGATTATAAACGTTTACTAATACCTAAAGTTGGATTACAAAAGTATTTCGAAGTGTTTTGTGAAAGTTTATCGTCGACTTTTTTAATTTAAAAAAATGACGCAGCGTTTTAAAACGATGTTTTTTTCTGAATGACACAGCTTCCATAGAAAGCTATTTTGGGTATATATGGACCGATTTAAACGAAAAAAAGACCCAATAGTGATGTTTATGGGGCATATAGGAGTGCCAAGAAAGAAGCTCGTCAAAGGTAATGAATGTTTTATATTTTATTTCTGCATTTTGTGCTGCGTCGGATAAGCAGAGTCTTTGTTTACGTCGCATTCAGGCATTTTCAGGTGGTGCATGCTATCAGATAATACCTTCTCATGCTTTCGCCGAAAAGCATTTTAAAAATCTGACTTGTTGGCTAGGTTCACAACGAGTGTAGCTTTAATTCAATACCCTGCTTGTGAATTTTGATCAAGGTTTGAGTTTTAACGAGTACATTTAGCATTTAGCGTAGCGCATTTGCATTTCCAGGTGCCTACTTGAGACATATGCGTCTCAAGTAGAATCAAGAAGTTAAAGCTTGGTCGCAAATGGGTCTTCCAAATGGACAATGACCCCAAGCATGCTTCCAAAGTTGTGGCAAAATGGCTTAAGGACAACAAAGTCAAGGTATTGGAGTGGCCATCACAAAGCTCTGACTTCAATCCTTTAGAAAATTTGTGGACAGAAGTGAAAAAATGTGTGCGAGCAAGGAGGCCTACAAACCTGACTCAGTTACACCAGCTCTGTCAGGAGGAATGGGCCAAAGTTCACCCAACTTACTGTAGGAAGCTTATGGAAGGCTACCTGAAACGTTTGACCCAAGTTAAACAATTTAAAGGCAATGCTACCAAATACTAACTGAGTGTATGTAAACTTCTGACCCACTGGGAATGTGATGAAATGAATAAAAGCTTAAATAAATCACTTCTATTATTCTGACATTTCACATTCTTAAAATAAATGTGCTAAATGTCAGGAATTGTGAAAAACTGAGTTTAAATGTATTTGGCTAAGGTGTATGTAAACTTCCGACTTCAACTGTAGTGTGTGCTGTAATATCACCTCTTAACTTTCTACTGCTTGAGTTCACCTCTTATAGAATATTGGCTTAATGTTCCAGCACCTAAATATAAACAGTACCAGCACCCAAAATGAGTACTGATGAGGTCTCATGTTAGAGCAGGAGAAGGGGGTATGTGGTGTAGAAGCTAGAGGTCTGTTACCCAAGTCAACTCAACAGGCCTGATGCTGTATGTCAGGGTCAGGCTGGGCTGGGCCAAGAGAGGAAAAGGTTACTGGACGGGGGGGGGGGGGGGGGGGGGTCATGAATACACATTAGACATGGGGGGGTCATGAATACACATTAGACATGGGGGGGGGGGGGGTCATGAGTAAAATATCATTAGTGAGGCTTTATACAGGGGTACTGGTACAGAGTCAATGTGGAGGCTATATACAGGGGGTACTGGTACAGAGTCAATGTTGAGGCTATATACAGGGGGTACTGGTACAGAGTCAATGTGGAGGCTCTATACAGGGGTACTGGTACAGAGTCAATGTGGAGGCTATATACAGGGGGTACCGGTACAGAGTCCATGTGGAGGCTATATACAGGGGGTACCAGTACAATGTGGAGGCTATATACAGGGGGTACAGGTACAGAGTCAATGTGGAGACTATATACAGGGGGTACTGGTACAGAGTCAATGTGGAGACTATATACAGGGGGTACTGGTACAGAGTCAATGTGGAGGCTCTATACAGGGGTACTGGTACAGAGTCAATGTGGAGGCTATATACAGGGGGTACCAGTACAGAGTCAATGTGGAGGCTATATACAGGGGGTACCGGTACAGAGTCAATATGGAGGCTATATACAGGGGGTACCGGTACAGAGTCCATGTGGAGGCTATATACAGGGGTACTGGTACAGAGTCAATGTGGAGACTATATACAGGGGGTACAGGTACAGAGTCAATGTGGAGACTATATACAGGGGGTACTAGTACAGAGTCAATGTGGAGACTATATACAGGGGGTACTGGTACAGAGTCAATGCGGAGGCTATATACAGGGGTACCAGTACAGAGTCAATGCGGAGGCTATATACAGGGGGTACCGGTACAGAGTCAATGTGGAGGCTATATACAGGGGTACCAGTACAGAGTCAATGTGGAGGCTATATACAGGGGGTACCGGTACAGAGTCAATGTGGAGGCTATATACAGGGGGTACTGGTACAGAGTCAATGTGGAGGCTATATACAGGGGGTACCGGTACAGAGTCAATGTGGAGGCTATATACAGGGGTACCAGTACAGAGTCAATGTGGAGGCTATATACAGGGGGTACCGGTACAGAGTCAATGTGGAGGCTATATACAGGGGTACCAGTACAGAGTCAATGCGGAGGCTATATACAGGGGGTACCGGTACAGAGTCAATGCGGAGGCTATATACAGGGGGTACCGGTACAGAGTCAATGTGGAGGCTATATACAGGGGGTACTGGTACAGAGTCAATGTGCAGGTCACCGGTTAGTTGAATTAATTGAGGTAATATGTAGGTAGAGTTAAAGTGACTATGTATAGATAGTAAACAGAGAGTAGCAGCAGTGTGGAAGAGGTCTGGGTAGCCCTTTGATTAGCTGTTCAGGAGTCTTATGGGGGTAGAAGCTGTTGAGAAGCCTTTTGGACCTCGACTTGGCGCTCCGGTACCGCTTGGTGAGTGGTAGTGTTGGTTTGTTGCTTACTTTTAACAAATAAGGAATAATCAAAATGTGAATAAATAAAATTAAGATATTTTATTTAGAATACAGCTGTTGACAGAAGTCAAAGATCAACATACAACTGATGTCTCTCCTGAGTTGTGAACTAAAGAAAGACAGGATCTTCTATAGATCAAACCTCTTGGTGTCAAACCCTGCATGTGCAGTTTAAAGACCCAGTTATTCTAAACACAAGGTTTCTGAGAACCTGTCTCAGCAGTATGTAAATCTGCCCTGGTTTCAGAGAAAAACAGACAGTCACTCTGTCTCGCTGTCATCCACAGGCCCTTTTCTCACCTCTTCTCACAGACACGGGTCTGCGGTTTTGGCAGAGAGCTACACACAGAGAGGCCTCAATATTCAGCTATACAGTGAGTATAAGTACAATGACATGTAAGCAAATGAATAACAACATAATCAATAGTGGGGTCTTTAGAAGACCCCCAGAATCAACTTGAACCCTTCAGTAGCAGAGAGAACAGTCCATGACTAGGGTGGCTGGAGTCTTTGACAATATTTAGGACCTTCCTCTGATACCGCCAGATATAGAGGTCCTGGATGGCAGGAAGCTTATCCCAAGTGATGTTCTGTACTGACCCAGTCACTTGTGCTTCCTGCTTGTAAGCAGCAAACAGGAGGATAGAATGATGGTCAGATTTGCCAAATGGAGGGCGAGGGAGAGCTTTGTACGCGTCTCTGTGTGTGGAGGAAAGGGGGTCTAGAGGGAGAGCTTTGTACGCGTCTCTGTGTGTGGAGGAAAGGGGGTCTACAGTTTTTCCCCCTCTGGTTGCACATTTAACATGCTGGTAGAAATGAGGTAAAAGTGATTTGAGTTTCCCTGCATCCCCGGCCATTAGGAACACCTCTGGATGAGCGGTTTCCTGTTTGCTTACGGTGGTATACAGCTCACTGAGTGGGTTAAGTGCCAGCATCTGTCTGTGGTGGTATACAGCTCACTGAGTGGGTTAAGTGCCAGCATCTGTCTGTGGTGGTATACAGCTCACTGAGTGGGTTAAGTGCCAGCATCTGTCTGTGGTGGTATACAGCTCACTGAGTGGGTTAAGTGCCAGCATCTGTCTGTGGTGGTATACAGCTCACTGAGTGGGTTAAGTGCCAGCATCTGTCTGTGGTGGTATACAGCTCACTGAGTGGGTTAAGTGCCAGCATCTGTCTGTGGTGGTATACAGCTCACTGAGTGGGTTAAGTGCCAGCATCTGTCTGTGGTGGTATACAGCTCACTGAGTGGGTTAAGTGCCAGCATCTGTCTGTGGTGGTATACAGCTCACTGAGTGGGTTAAGTGCCAGCATCTGTCTGTGGTGGTATACAGCTCACTGAGTGGGTTAAGTGCCAGCATCTGTCTGTGGTGGTATATTTAAAAAAATGTTTTTATTATATTTAACTTGGCAAGTCAGTCGAGAACAAATTCTTATTGACAATGTGTGTGAGTCATGTTCATTGTGGGAGAGAGAGGCATGTTTTCAACTCAGATAAAAAGAACATCATTTCCTCTTACAGTTCTTCTGTAAACATGAAGCCTTAGTCCTTTACAATATTATCAATGCCCCTTTAATTTGATATCGAGAGTAATTCTGTAGATATTGAGAACGGACATGAAGGAGTAGATCTCTCCAATCCTCAAATAAAATGCAGCAAAACATGAAATTAACAAGTAATTACAACGTATTTACATTGTGGATAATGTGTGTTGTGTTTTATGTTTCCTTGTCAGCCACCCATCTCTGCTTTGTCAGTCTAGAAAGGCCCAGTGTCTTCTGGGTGAGGCTGTCAGGCAGATCTGAAAGAGAGACACACAAAGTGACAGTAAGTATACAGGTCAACAACATGTCTGTGTACATCTGTTGGTGTGACTGAGCATGTAAAACAGAATTCTCAATTACAATTTTACAGATGATTACAAAGTTTGAAAGCAAAGTTGACTCATCAGTATGCTGCTCTTTCGGGAACTAGAGTGAGGCACCCAGATATGAGGCTAGCGCCGTTAGCATTAGCATGCTAGCAGAGACAGCATGTTAACTATGAAAGGATCGATCCAGCAACAATGTCGAGGTCAAAAACGAAAGGAACAATCAATCAAAGAAGCGGAATGTCGGTATAGGGAAAAAATGTTGCAATTCAACGGCCAAGACACGAGACATATGTGGCAGGGTCTTCAGGCCATCACGGATTACAAAATGAAAACCAGCCACATCACAGACACTGACATCTTGAGACACCGACATCTTGAGACACCGACGTCTTGCCACCAGACAAGCTAAACACCTTCTTCGCCCGCTTTGAGGATATACAATGCCACCGACACGGCTCATTACCAAGGACTGCGGGTCCCCCCTCTCCTTCTCTGTGGCTGACGTGAGTAAGACATTTAAACGTGTTAACCCTCGCAGGGCTGCTGGCCTAGACGGCATCCCTAGCCGGGTCCTCAGAGCATGCGCAGACCAGCTGGCTGGGGTGTTTACGGATATATTCAATCAATCCCTATCCCAGTCTGCTGTCCCCACATGCTTCAAGATGGCCACCATTGTTCCTGTTCCCAAGAAAGCTAAGGTAACTGAACTAAATGACTATCGCCCCGTAGCACTCACTTCCGTCATCATGAAGTGCTTTGAGAGACTAGTCAAGGATCATTTCACCTCCACCTTACCTGACACCCTAGACCCACTTCAGTTTGCAGATCGCCCCAACAGGTCCCCAGGCGATGCAATCGCCATCACACTGCACATGCCCTGTCCCATCTGGACAAGAGGAATACCCATGTAAGACTGCTGTTCATTGACTACAGCTCAGCATTCAACACCATAGTACCCTCCAAGCTCATCACTAAGCTTAAGGCCCTGGGTCTCAACCCCGCCCTGTGCAATTGGGTCCTGGACATTCTGACAGGTCGCTCCCAGGTGGTGAAGGTAGGAAACAACATCTTTACTTCACTGATCCTCAACACTGTGGCCCCACAAGGGTGCGTGCTCAGCCCCCTCCTGTACTCCCTGTTCACCCATGACTGCGTGGCCTCCAACTCGGTCATCAAGTTTGCAGACGATACAACAGTAGTGGGCTTGATTACAAACAACGACGAGACAGCCTACAGGGAGCAGGTGAGAGCAGGAAAGTGTGGTGAAAAAAAACCCACCTCTCACTCAACGTCAACAAAGCAAAGGAGATGATCGTGGACTTCAGGAAACAGCACAGAGGCGGTAGGGTAGCCTAGTGGGGCGGCAGGGTAGCCTAGTGGTTAGAGTGTTGGACTAGTAACTGGGAGGTTGCAAGTTCAAAACCCCGAGCTGACAAGGTACAAATCTGTCGTTCTACCTCTGAACAGGCAGTTAACCCACTGTTCCTAGGCAGTCATTGAAAATAAGAATTTGTTCTTAACTGACTTGCCTGGTTAAATAAAGGTAAAATAAAAATAAATCGATGGGACAGTAGCGGAGAAAGTTCCTCGGCGTACACATCACGGACAAACTGAAATGGTCCACTGAAGAAATTTGGCTTGTCACCTAAAACCCTCAAAATCTTTACAGATGCACAATCGAGAGCATCCTGTCGGGCTGTAGGTACGGCAACTGCATCCCCCTCAACCACAAGGCTCTCCAGAGCGTAGTGCGGTCTGCACAATGCGTCATCGGGGGCAAACTACCTGCCCTTCAGGACACCTACAGCACCCGATGTCACAGGAAGGCCAAAAAGATCATCAAGGACAACAACCACCCGAGCCACTGCCTGTTCACCCCGCTATCATCCAGAAGGCGAGATCAGTACAGGTGCATCAAAGCTGGGACCGAGAGACTGAAAAACAACTTATATCTCAAGGCCATTAGACTGTTAAACAGCCATCACTAGCACAGAGAGGCTGCTGTCAACATACAGACTCAAATCTCTGGCCACTTTAATAAATGGATTTAATAAAGGTTTCACTAGTCACTTTAATAATGTTTACATACCCTACATTACTCATCTCATATGTATAGACTGTACTCTATACCATCTACTGCATCTTTCCCATGCCATTCTGTACCATCATGCCGTTCGGCTCATCCACATATTTATATGTATATTTTCTTATTCCATCCCTCTACATTTGTGTAGGTAGTTGCTGAGAAATTGTTAGATTACTTGTCAGATATTACTGCACTGTCAGAACTAGAAGCACAAGTATTTCGCTACACTCACATTAACATCTGATAACCATGTGTATGTGACCAATAACATCTGCTAACCATGTGTATGTGACCATTAACATCTGCTAACCATGTGACCATTAACATCTGCTAACCATGTGTATGTGACCATTAACATCTGATAACCATGTGTATGTGACCAATAACATCTGATAACCATGTGTATGTGACCATTAACATCTGCTAACCATGTGACCATTAACATCTGCTAACCATGTGTATGTGACCATTAACATCTGCTAACCATGTGTATGTGACCATTAACATCTGATAACCATGTGTATGTGACCATTAACATCTGATAACCATGTGTATGTGACCATTAACATCTGATAACCATGTGTATGTGACCATTAACATCTGCTAACCATGTGTATGTGACCATTAACATCTGCTAACCATGTGTATGTGACCATTAACATCTGATAACCATGTGTATGTGACCATTAACATCTGCTAACCATGTGTATGTGACCATTAACATCTGATAACCATGTGTATGTGACCATTAACATCTGCTAACCATGTGTATGTGACCATTAACATCTGATAACCATGTGTATGTGACCATTAACATCTGATAACCATGTGTATGTGACCATTAACATCTGATAACCATGTGTATGTGACCATTAACATCTGCTAACCATGTGTATGTGACCATTAACATCTGATAACCATGTGTATGTGACCAGTAACATCTGATACCATGTGTATGTGACCATTAACATCTGCTAACCATGTGTATGTGACCAATAACATCTGATAACCATGTGTATGTGACCAGTAACATCTGCTAACCCTGTGTATGTGACCAGTAACATCTGATACCATGTGTATGTGACCAATAACATCTGCTAACCATGTGTATGTGACCAGTAACATCTGATACCATGTGTATGTGACCATTAACATCTGCTAACCATGTGTATGTGACCAGTAACATCTGCTAACCATGTGTATGTGACCAATAACATCTGATAACCATGTGTATGTGACCATTAACATCTGATACCATGTGTATGTGACCATTAACATCTGCTAACCATGTGTATGTGACCAATAGAATGTGATTTGATGCAGTGCCTCCACCTAATAAATAAAGATATGTATTGACTGACTTGGTCTATGGTGGAAAACTGTCTGTTATGTTTATCTAGTGTATCTTTGTATTTAATTAAAGTCTGTAATAACGTATCTATATATTTAAACATTATGTTATAGTGTTTATCCACTGTATCTATGTATTTAACTACAGTCTGTTATGTTTATCTAGTGTATCTACATATTTAACTAAAGTCTGTAATGTTTATCCAGTGTATCTATGTACTTAACTACAGTCTGTAATGTTTATCTAGTGTATCTATATATTTAAACATTATGTTATAGTGTTTATCCACTGTATCTATGTATTTAATTAAAGTCTGTTATGTTTATCTAGTGTATCTATGTATTTAACTAAAGTCACATGATGTTCTGATGAGATTTGCTCCCTCTGCTAGAATACTTCCCCTTTGTCTACATGACTGATTCATGGTTCTTGACTCACAGCCAAATGCTGTTTCTCCATATCCTGTTATTTAGCAGTAGACTGAACTAAACTGTGAGAGACGAGCAGGACAAATGGTTGTGGTTCTCTTGAGAAACAGTGTTGAGACATTGAACACTGAGAAATGGTGTGACATTTCTCAACAAGACCTCACCACAAACCAACAGCAGCCTCTCAGTTCCATGGTCCTTTGGCTGAGACCAAACTCTATTTCGTTGGGCTCTTAACTCTGCACCTCTATGGGCCCTCTGCACCTCTATGGGCCCTCTGCTCCACTATGGCCTCTCTGCTCCACTATGGCCCCTCTGCTCCTCTATGGCCCCTCTGCTCCTCTATGGCCCCTCTGCTCCTCTATGGCCCCTCTGCTCCTCTATGGCCCCTCTGCTCCTCTATGGCCCCTCTGCTCCACTATGGCCCCTCTGCTCCTCTATGGCCCCTCTGCTCCTCTATGGCCCCTCTGCTCCTCTATGGCCCCTCTGCTCCACTATGACCCCTCTGCTCCACTATGGCCTTCTCAGCCGACTGACTGAGAGGGCCCAAGAGGGACCAGCTTGCTGAGAGGGCCCAAGAGGGACCAGCTTGCTGAGAGGGCCCTAGTGGAGCCAGCCGCTTGAGAGACCCCCTGTGGAGCCAGGTGGCGGAGAGGGTCTATGGTGGCAAAATTGCTGTTATAATGTTTATCCAGTGTTTCTGTACATTTAACTAAAGTCTGTTATAATGTTTATCTAGTGTATCTATATATTTAATTAATGTCTGTAATAATGTATATATGTACATTTAATTATAATATGTTATAGTGTTTATCTAGTGTATCTATGTATTGATGAGACTTGCTCCCTCTGCTAGAATACTTCCCCTATGTCTACATGACTGACTCATGGTTCTGAACTCACAGCCAAATGCTGTTTCTCCATATCCTGTTATTTTGCAGTAGACTGAACTAAACTGTGAGAGACGAGCAGGACAAATGGTTGTGGTTCCTTTGAGAAACAGTGTTGAGACATTGAGCACTGAGAAATGGTGTGACATTTCTCAACAAGACCTCACCACAACAGTCACAATGTGGAAAGATGAACATCTCTCTGCAGAGGAGATTATATATAATTTAGTACATTTGCTTTTGTCTGTTTTTGTTTTCTCAATCGCTCAGTTCCATAGGTCAGGGGTCAAGCTGAGCTGAGCCAATAGTGGAAGAGGTTACTGGTTGACTGTTGACTATATTCAGTTGACTGTATGTTACTATGTCAGTCCTCTGTCTTTTGACACCTCCCTCCCTCCCCCCCCCCTCCTCTCTCTCTGCTCCTCTCTCGTTCTCTCTCTCTTCCTGACATATAGCATCAGGCCTGTTGATCTTGACTCAGGTCACAGACCTCTAGCACATACACCCCTCCCATACTCTAACATGAGACCAATATAAAACATATTATATACTCTCATTCATTTACATAGAGACAGATACAATCAATCATTGACACACTGAATATACAACAGTCAGATGCATGACACCATCACCAATGTTTTGTTTTTACTGTGGCTGTAAATGCTACAAAAACCACCTTCTCCACAATAAGTGTTTCCAGATCACTTGATTGACGTACAACATTTACAACTGGTTGTGGTTCATCCACCTCCATCTCTTCTTCAGAACTGTGGCCTCTTTTCCCTTCAACTCTCTTCATCACCTCCACATAGGAGACTTACTGTACAGCCCTGATCCTTGACTCCTCAACCTCTTTCACCCTAACAGGGAATTCTGGGAATTCAGGAACATGATCCCAGCTGCATTCTCCATAGGGGCCAATAATACAGATAAACAGCTACATTCTCCATAGGGGTCAATAATACAGATAAACAGCTACATTCTCCATAGAGGTCAAACAGCTACATTCTCCATAGAGGTCAATAATACATAATGTCCAACGGTACGCCAGAGATATCAACCTCATACCACTCCTGGTTACTATGACGACACCATATCAACACCATACCATTCCTGGTTACTATGACGACACCATATCAACACCATACCATTCCTGGTTACTATGACGACACCATATCAACACCATACCACTCCTGGTTACTATGACTACACAATATCAACACCATACCACTCCTGGTTACTATGACTACACCATATCAACACCATACCATTCCTGGTTACTATGACGGCACCATATCAACACCATGCCATTCCTGGTTACTATGACTACACCATATCAACACCATACCATTCCTGCTTACTATGACGACACCATATCAACACCATACCATTCCTGGTTACTATGACGACACCATATCAACACCATACCACTCCTGGTTACTATGACTACACAATATCAACCCGGCGTTCAGTGCAACTGAATCGGGGGCACCGACTGCCAACAGACCGAGACCCCCCAAAAAGTAGGAACACAAGGCTTTATCGTGGGTTTTTACAGAAGTGTTTGTCGATCTACTAGGAATACCATGGAGATCGACCAGTTCGGTGCTCTAGAAAAGTTAGTGAAGTTCAATCTTGTGTTTCTCGCTATTGGCTGATTTATCTGCAGCTTAGAGAGAACATTGTGTCACACCCTGATCTGTTTCACCTGTCTTTGTGATTATCTCCACCCCCTTCCAGGTGAAGCCCATCTTCCCCATTATCCCCTGTGTATTTAGGATTTTTCCCAGTCTCTGTTTTCATGTCCTCCTGGTTTTGACCCTTGCCTGTCCTGACTCTGAGCCCGCCTGCCTGACCACTCTGCCTGCCCTGACTCTGAGCCCACCTGCCTGACAACTCTGCCTGTCCTGACTCTGAGCCCGCCTGCCTGACCACTCTGCCTGCCCTGACTCTGAGCTCGCCTGCCTGACCACTCTGCCTGTCCTGACCCTGAGCCCACCTGCCTGACCACTCTGCCTGTCCTGACTCTGAGCCCACCTGCCTGACCACTCTGCCTGTCCTGACTCTGAGGCCACCTGCCTGACCCTGAGCCTGCTTGCTGATCTGTACCTCTGCCTTCCTCTGAATTACAGATCTCTACCTACCCTGAGGATGCCTGCCGTCCTGTACCTTTGCCCCCCTACTCTGGACTATCGACCCCTCCCTGCCTTGACCTGTCTTTGCCTGAACCCTGTTGTCTGCATTTGGGTCTTACCTTGGTTCTAATAAGACTGACCATCACACCTTAACTGATATTAGTGCCTGTCCCCAGATGGACAGTTAGACTACAGTAAAGTACATTTACAGGTGATCACATCATTGTCCTGCTTTGAGACACATTTTTACTGTCTGCTTCCAGCTGGATGTTATTTTACTAGCCGCACAAATTGTAACATATCTTACAATTTCGAAAAACATACCTGTGCTCCAGAACAGGATCATCAATATCACTGCAGGTATCATATCTTTCTCTAACTGGGGCTCCACTGAGCGAAACACGTCTACTG
This sequence comes from Oncorhynchus mykiss, assembly GCF_057628025.1. Classification (NCBI taxonomy): domain Eukaryota; kingdom Metazoa; phylum Chordata; class Actinopteri; order Salmoniformes; family Salmonidae; genus Oncorhynchus; species Oncorhynchus mykiss. The sequence goes on along the minus strand of NC_143040.1, from coordinate 8,105,140 downwards.
TCATGAAGAGAGGACTGAAGAGTGAGAAATACTGCTAGGCTATATGACTTCTATCTCATTACTTCCTTACTTCAATTATGTGGCAAACTGTTAAGCAAATCAGAAGGAAACACTGACATCAGTGTTGTTAAATGCTAGTTTTTTTCCACTGATAAAAACTTGTCTTGTGTGACTTAGTGTTAAGTCTGGGCATTCAGCAAAGAGCTGTTTGGGTGTGACCGCAGTGTGTGGCACATCCTGTTTTTCACAATCTGCAGGGACTCCACTGTGTGGAAATCTGTTAGAAAGGACCAGAGAATAGTGTGATCTGTGGTAACTCTAGACAGATGAGCCCTGGTGCTGTCAAAGTCAGCTATCTTCATCTGCACAGCCACAGTCACCTTTTACACACTATGTTCCTCACCTACTCTCTCTCCTCCCCTGTCTCCTTCTATCAACCCAGTCTGTTAATAAGTCCTATCTCACTCTCCCATCTCTCGCTCCCTCCTCTCCTGTCTCCTCCTACCAACCCAGTCTGTCAGTCCTATCTCTCTCTCCTGTCCTGTAAATGACTACAAACTACATTCAAGTCTGGAGTTTATTCAAATAAGAAAAGAACAAAACAACATCCAGGTGAATCGGTTAGAAATCATCAATGACATCACATCAACTCACAAGTATCACAGTAGGATAGAAATTAACACTTGGTAGACTATATAACTTCTACATCCATGGTGGTGATATTAACACTTGGTAGACTATATAACTTCTACATCCATAGTGGTGACATTAACACTTGGTAGACTATATAACTTCTACATTCATGGTGGTGACATTAACACTTGGTAGACTATATAACTTAAACATTCATGGTGGTGACATTAACACTTGGTAGACTATATAACTTCTACATTCATGGTGGTGACATTAACACTTGGTAGACTATATAACTTCTACATTCATGGTGGTGACATTAACACTTGGTAGACTATATAACTTCTACATTCATGGTGGTGACATTAACACTTGGTAGACTATATAACTTCTACATCCATGGTGGTGACATCAACACTTGGTAGACTATATAACTTAAACATTCATGGTAGTGACATTAACACTTGGTAGACTATATAACTTAAACATTCATGGTGGTGACATTAACACTTGGTAGACTATATAACTTAAACATTCATGGTAGTGACATTAACACTTGGTAGACTATATAACTTCTACATTCATGGTGGTGACATTAACACTTGGTAGACTATATAACTTCTACATTCATGGGGGTGATATTAACACTTGGTAGACTATATAACTTAAACATTCATGGTGGTGACATTAACACTTGGTAGACTATATAACTTCTACATCCATGGTAGTGACATTAACACTTGGTAGACTATATAACTTAAACATATTGGTTGTTACTGTTGGGTAGCAACTTCACCAGCTTGTTGTTGTTGTCATGGTTGTTCCTGTTTGGTAGTAACTTCACCAGATTCTTGTTGTTGTCATGGTTGTTCCTGTTTGGTAGCAACTTCACCAGCTTGTTGTTGTTGTCATGGTTGTTACTGTTGGGTAGCAACTTCACCAGCTTGGTGTTGTTGTCATGGTTGTTCCTGTTGGGTAGCAACTTCACCAGCTTGTTGTTGTTGTCATGGTTGTTCCTGTTGGGTAGCAACTTCACCAGCTTGGTGTTGTTGTCATGGTTGTTCCTGTTTGGTAGCAACTTCACCAGCTTCTTGTTGTTGTTATTCTGAAGCATCTTGTGTGATGTTGGTCTTGAGGGGAGAGGGTGAGAGAAGATGGATTCTATTCATATGCTGTCCAGCTTCTGAAGAACGTATGGTGCTAGAATGGAGAGGAGATCAGTAAACAACAGAACGTATGGTGCTTGAATGGAGAGGAGATCAGTAAACAACAGAACGTATGGTGCTAGAATGGAGAGGAGGTCAGTAAACAACAGAACGTATGGTGCTAGAATGGAGAGGAGATCAGTAAACAACAGAACGTATGGTGCTAGAATGGAGAGGAGATCAGTAAACAACAGAACGTATGGTGCTAGAATGGAGAGGAGATCAGTAAACAACAGAACGTATGGTGCTAGAATGGAGAGGAGATCAGTAAACAACAGAACGCATGGTGCTAGAATGGAGAGGAGATCAGTAATCAACAGAACGTATGGTGCTAGAATGGAGAGGAGATCAGTAAACAACATATTTAGATTCTCTTCGCAACTAGACAGTACATTTGACTCATGTTGGTTCCATGTAGAACCCTCTGTTAAATGGAACCCCAAAGGGTTCTACCTGGAACTAAAAGGGTTCTTCAAAGGGTTCTCCTATGGGGACAGTGGAAGAATCCTTCTAGGTTCTAGATAGCACCTTTTATTTAAGAGTGTAGGCCTATATTCAAATCCCCGAGATGACAAGGTAAACATCTGTTGTTCTGCCCCTGAACAAGGCAGTTAACCCACTGTTCCTAGACCGTCATTGAAAATGAGAATTTGTTCTTAACTGACTTGTTAAATAAAGGTTAAAACATAAATAAAACAACTAGACAGTTACAGTACATTTGACATTAAAGTAAAATCCTAATTGTATATATACTTACCTATATAGACACACTTCCCAGGTTTGACAGTAAAAAACCTTGCTACAAAGACTATTTTCCTGACTGTCTCTACTGATGGCCTCTAACAGCAGAATAAAATAAGTGGGATATTTAAACAGCACTGAAACAGAGTAGGTTGCTAGTTGACGATGTGTTGTAAATTGTTTCAATGCTGCCGTCTACAGATCTTCTAATGTATTGTAATACCACATGTACCAATACAGTAGAATAGACAGGGACACTGTGTAATGATACAATGACCCTCCATCCAATGTTCTGCTGCTGTTGTGCAACATTGTGACGTGTAGTGGCAAATCGGTTCAAATATGACACAACCAAGAACTTTGTGAAAATCAATATAGACTTTTAATACAACAGTATCATAAGCCGGAGCGGTCCGCGGAACACACACACTTTTTCAGAGCCCTCGCTCTGAGTTATACACCTACCATATAAGTCCCTCCCATATGCAAATTAAGTTACATCCCAATCCGTGCTTCCTGCTTGTTCAGCCCAATAACGCCCCCATCTGCTTTCCATTAGATCCTAATGGTGACAAGACCCTTGCTTTGACCCTTCACTCAGCTTAATGCGTTCTCCTGTTTGTGTGTTATCTAGGGTCAGCAGACTATGTGTCTCTTCTGTTTTTAGCATGCTCAGCTATACTAAAAATACTATACATTCCCCTTTCCTGTGGCCTGTGTTCATACCCTGTAATTAACTCCATGTGTCCCTTTTGGTGTCTTTCATCTCCTTTAGCTTTAGGGTGCCTAGCTGTTCTGGTCGCCTTCTCTTCATATGGTTGTCTAAGATCAAACAGACTTGTCTCCTGTGATGTGATTGATGTCTGTAATCCATCAATTGGTCCTTTGGCTGAACCCCCCGTCCTTAGATAACCTCTGATCTTTGTATGTCCAGCTGCCCTAGGTGTTGCCCTCTCCCATGGCCCCACTCTGGCTTCCTGTCCTATACAATAGACAATGTACCTTACCAGAATGGCAAATGCATCCCTCTTTTATATAGGACAGTATATTTATCCATATATGTACCTAATTTCTCCCACAGACGCCACTGACATGTTTACAGGTTGCCATGCCGACGAAAGAGAAGGTGTTTTCATTCTGTAACAAGGCCTTCACTTCAGTCTGGATGACTGGTTGACTGCAGACAGGTTACACAGTATCAGTGGAGGTGTTAGGCTGTTTCTGCTCTCCTCCCAACTACTAATGGAATTGTCCTGCCAATGCAACGTCTGAAAATGTATCCAGTCACTACTGTAAGTCTCTCTGGATAAGAGCGTCTGCTAAATGACTCACATGTTCAATGTGTAACTGACAGTTAGACTTACAGGTTATGTCGTTGTCTTTTGTTTGAATTGTTTACGTGTCCGCTGTGCGGGGGAAATGATAATACAAGCGGAACTACGTAGCTAATTGTAATTGTTGTAACGGGGATCCTTATTGTAGCAACACACTTTTGGAGGGAAGGCAATCCTGCGCTGCGTTAGCTAAGTTTTCATGTCATCGGGTGTAGTTCATAAAGGTTGAAGAGTGTATGTTAGGATGAAGTGTGAATTCATGCCAGGACTAATAAGTGTCAAGTTTGATTTCCTCCCTTCTGTAATAAGCAGCCGTATTTTTTCAAGAGGTATTTTCTCCTTTATTCATGTGTTTAATCTGAACCCGTTATAACGCCGGTTAAACTGTTATGTATGTAAGCACTTCAGAGTTATACCAAGCTAATAAGTCACTCGTAAGATAAGGTTGTAAGAGTGTGCTTAACTGTATTTTTCATTTACTTTATATCACGGAAGGTGATAATTCTGACTAAAACTACAGAATAAAGCCGCCAGTTAAAATCAAGAAACGGTTGTGCTCGTGGTTACTGAAGGGAGCTACACAATGTAATGTTCAGGTTGACAATATCAATGGAATAGACCAAAGCAGAGCCATGTATTTAGATATGAACAGATATCTCGATGGAGGATAATGTCAGTATTTAGCTACGTTATTAGCTGTTTTGCTCACCAAAGGTGGAACAAAGTGAAACTGTTGATGTCAAAGCCTCAGTTCCGCGAGAGTCGTGGGTGAAACCATTCACCCCAGGAAAAGGGGTGATATAAATAACGTTTCCTTTCATTATGTGTTACTGAATTCATTAAAATATTTGCTGCCATTGTAGTAAGGTTGGTAATATGAGAGGTCTTCGGACCTACCATTTTTGTATTATTTTCTTTGAAAGAACAACTAGTGTGTTTTGAGTGCTTCTCCCCTATTTGGGAAGTTGGTCTGCCCGCTCCTCAGTCTGACAGATATTCTGAGAGCAGGTTCGAGTCCTCTTCCTCTGTACATAAAAACTGTTTCAAACTGTATAACACAATAGTGGTTTTGGAAAACTGGTTCATATATCCTAAAGTCAATAGCGAATGTGGCTCTGTATATATGTATTTAGCCGTTCATGAATTGAAGACCTATTTCAGCCAGTTAACCAAGTTGTTGCTGTCTTAGCTAGCCGTGTTAATGACGAGCTAACGAGCACCGTTGGTCTCTGCACTACAATGTCACGCTAGTTATTACCAGCAGGTGATTTACTAGCAGGTGACTTATTGAAATATTAAGTGAATGTTTATTTTCTTACTACCGTAAAAGGTTTATATAAAAGGGTTGTACTTGTGCTCTGTATTTTTTGATTAATATCACTTCACATTGAGGGTATGAATCAATAACGTTACTGTTGTTCCTATCTAACAGATATCTTGTGTCCTACCTAACCATGTATCACTACTGTTGTTCCTATCTAACAGATATCTTGTGTCCTACCTAACCATGTATCACTACTGTTGTTCCTATCTAACAGATATATTGTGTCCTACCTAACCATGTATCACTACTGTTGCTCCTATCTAACAGATATCTTGTGTCCTACCTAACCATGTATCACTACTGTTGCTATTATATTACTGAACAGTACAGCTTGGGTTGGTCTACTATTATCCTACTGAACAGTACAGCTTGGGTTGGTCTACTATTATCCTACTGAACAGTACAGCTTGGGTTGGTCTACTATTATCCTACTGAACAGTACAGCTTGGGTTGGTCTACTATTATCCTACTGAACAGTACAGCTTGGGTGGGTCTACTATTATCCTACTGACCAGTACAGCTTGGGTTGGTCTACTATTATCCTACTGAACAGTACAGCTTGGGTGGGTCTACTATTATCCTACTGAACAGTACAGCTTGGGTTGGTCTACTATTATTCTACTGAACAGTACAACTTGGGTTGGTCTACTATTATCCTACTTAACAGTACAGCTTGGGTTGGTCTACTATTATCCTACTGACCAGTACAGCTTGGGTTGGTCTACTATTATCCTACTGAACAGTACAGCTTGGGTTGGTCTACTATTATCCTACTGAACAGTACAGCTTGGGTTGGTCTACTATTATCCTACTGAACAGTACAGCTTGGGTTGGTCTACTATTATCCTACTGAACAGTACAGCTTGGGTTGGTCTACTATTATCCTACTGAACAGTACAACTTGGGTTGGTCTACTATTATCCTACTGAACAGTACAGCTTGGGTTGGTCTACTATTATCCTACTGGACAGTACAGCTTGGGTTGGTCTACTATTATTCTACTGAACAGTACAACTTGGGTTGGTCTACTATTATCCTACTGGACAGTACAGCTTGGGTTGGTCTACTATTATCCTACTGAACAGTACAGCTTGGGTTGGTCTACTATTATCCTACTGAACAGTACCACTTGGGTTGGTCTACTATTATCCTACTGAACAGTACATCTTGGGTTGGTCTACTATTATCCTACTGAACAGTACCACTTGGGTTGGTCTACTATTATCCTACTGAACAGTACAGCTTGGGTTGGTCTACTATTATCCTACTGAACAGTACCACTTGGGTTGGCCTGTAACAAGTCATTAAAGAGTAAAAAGTAATTAAAGAGCAGCAGTAAAATAACAATAGCAGGACTATATACAGGTCAGTACCTGGCTCTCCAGAGAAGACAGGCTATGTGCACACAACCCACAAAATGAGGTGGAGACTGAGATGCACTTCCTATCCTCCTGCCAAATGTATGACCAGTTAATTCATATTGTATTTTGTAGTCTGTCCAAGAGGGGAATAACACAGACTGATCTCAGTTAATTCATACTGTATGTTGTAGTCTGTATAATAATTAAATCACACCAGACTGATCTCAGTTAATTCATACTGTATGTTGTAGTCTGTCCATGAGGGGAATCACACAGACTGATCTCAGTTAATTCATACTGTATGTTGTAGTCTGTCCAAGAGGGGAATCACACAGACTGATCTCAGTTAATTCATACTGTAGGTTGTAGTCTGTCCAAGAGGGGAATCACACAGACTGATCTCAGTTAATTCATACTGTAGGTTGTAGTCTGTCCATGAGGGGAATCACACAGACTGATCTCAGTTAATTCATACTGTAGGTTGTAGTCTGTCCAAGAGGGGAATCACACAGACTGATCTCAGTTAATTCATACTGTAGGTTGTAGTCTGTCCAAGAGGGGAATCACACAGACTGATCTCAGTTAATTCATACTGTAGGTTGTAGTCTGTCCAAAAGGGGAATCACACAGACTGATCTCAGTTAATTCATACTGTATGTTGTAGTCTGTCCGAGAGGGGAATCACACAGACTGATCTCAGTTAATTCATACTGTATGTTGTAGTCTGTCCAAAAGGGGAATCACACAGACTGATCTCAGTAAATTCATACTGTAGGTTGTAGTCTGTCCAAAAGGGGAATCACACAGACTGATCTCAGTTAATTCATACTGTATGTTGTAGTCTGTCCGAGAGGGGAATCACACAGACTGATCTCAGTTAATTCATACTGTATGTTGTAGTCTGTCCAAGAGGGGAATCACACAAGACTGACATCCTGTCATTTTATTAAAAACATTCATTCATTACATGGCAGTTTAGAGAGCAACATCACAACAATAATCTACTAATAATCTACTACATAATCAATAATCAATATCATAACATTTATAATCAACAACATCATGAGGTAAACAACAACAAAAACGAAATGACTTGAGAAAAAGATGACGCCTTTATTCAAACATGTTTCAAAATACAAAGAATGAACAGATGATTATAATAATACCTGGACTAATAATGGAAACACTTCAAGATAAAGAATCTAAGAGACACTAAATAAGATAAAGAATCTAAGAGACACTAAATAAGATAAAGAATCTAAGAGACACTAAATAAGATAAAGAATCTAAGAGACACTAAATAAGATAAAGAATCTAAGAGACACTAAATAAGATAAAGAATCTAAGAGACACTAAATAAGGTAAAGAATCTAAGAGACACTAAATAAGGTAAAGAATCTAAGAGACACTAAATAAGATAAAGAATCTAAGAGACACTAAATAAGATAAAGAATCTAAGAGACACTAAATAAGATAAAGAATCTAAGAGACACTAAATAAGATAAAGAATGTAAGAGACACTAAATAAGATAAAGAATCTAAGAGACACTAGATAAGATAAAGAATCTAAGAGACACTAAATAAGATAAAGAATCTAAGAGACACTAAATAAGATAAAGAATCTAAGAGACACTAAATAAGATAAAGAATCTAAGAGACACTAAATAAGATAAAGAATCTAAGAGACAATAAATAAGATAAAGAATCTAAGAGACACTAGATAAGATAAAGAATCTAAGAGACACTAAATAAGATAAAGAATCTAAGAGACACTAAATAAGATAAAGAATCTAAGAGACACTAAATAAGATGAAGACAAAAGCAAAAAGCAATACATTCTGGAACACAAAACAGACATTACTGAGCTACTTAAAATACCCCATGTTACCAAAACCCCATGTTACCAAAACCCCATGATACCCAAAACCCCATGTTCCCCAAAACCCGATGATACCCAAAACCCCATGTTACCCAAAACCCCATGTTACCCAAAACCCCATGATACCCAAAACCCCCTGTTACCCAAAACCCCCTGTTACCCAGAACCCCATGTTACCCAAAATCCCATGTTACCCAAAACCCCATGTTACCCAAAACCCCATGTCACCCAAAACCCCATGTTACCCAAAACCCATGTTACCCAAAACCCCATGTTACCCACAACCCCATGTTACCCAAAACCCCATGTTACCAAAACCCCATGTTACCCAGAACCCATGTTACCCAAACCCCATGTTACCCAAAACACCATGTTACCCAAAACACCATGTTACCCAAAACCCCATGTTACCCAAAACCCCATGTTACCAGAACCCCATGTTACCCAAAACACCATGTTTCTCTGGTGGTAAAAACCAAACTAAATGAATAATGGTGGTTGCAGTCACTCCTTTTAGATTTCTTCCAAGGTTCTAGAAAGATAAACTAATTCTGAACTTGTTATTAAAATTAGAACCACTTCAGATTTGTCACCACATTTTAAACATCAGTCCACTGCTGACCATCGAATTAAAACACAAAACTGACCTAAGATCAGCATGTAGGGTCAGCTTCATTCTACTCCTACTCCGTCCCCTGGGCTGCTCTCTCCTCTCCCGGTCCAGCTTCAGCTCTGGAGCTCAGAGAGACCATCTCCATGGCATTGACATAAAGATCCATGCTGCTCACCCTGTTCACTCTCTTCTGCCTCCTGGTGGGCTAGAGAGACACAGCACCAACAGCCAGACACTTACTCTCTAGTATCTCCATTCTCTCTCCCTCCCCCTCACCCTCTCCCTCTAGTTTAAATGACTTGTAACTTCTGAGTAAATGTCTTTACCTTGTAGTACAGGTAGGAGGTGGTGATGGATGTCAGTAGGATCAGCAGCACTACAACGTGTCTGATGATGAAGGCTGGCAGAGGAGAGGCTGCAAACAGAAACACCTTTGATGAGGGGACTGATCATCATCACATAGATCTGTGGGAAATCTGTCATTGACAAAGTTATAAGTTTGGTTCATGTTCAGTTACCTGTGATGGTGAGGGAGAGGAGCTCACTCTCAGAGGAGAAGTTATGAGAGAAAACATAATTGTCATAAACACAGCTGTAGTTCCCTTGGTGGGAGTCATCTGCAGCAGGGAAGAGGAAGGCAGCAGAGTGATTGACAGCTGGCTGGGTCTGGGTTCTGTTGGAGCCGGTGAACGTGAGGAGGAAGGAGCCTCCTGGGTACTGTGGCTGAGTGGAGCAGGTGATGGTGAAGCTGTAGCCCCTGAACATCTCGGGCCCCTGGTGGCCCCTGAAGACCCCTCCCATTGAGTCAGTCAGGAAGATATCAGGCTGGACCAGGAGATCTGTAACAATAAAAGAGAACAAGAAAAACCTCTTCAACTAGTTTCCTATAGATATGACAATAACATCAGCATGTAACAGTGCCAGCCACCCTCCCTCACAGGGCAACATGAGTAGTGGGCCTACAGTCACTGAGACAACATATGTTGATATCAGGCTGAAGCAGGACATCTGGAACAAGAGGAGAGAAAAAGAAAACGTAGCTCCTCAACTACTGTCCTCATTTAGATATGACAATAACATGACATGTGACAGTGGTAGTGAGTAGAGACGTTCACTGAGATAACACTCAAATACAAAAGCATTCTGGGATATTTAAGGTGTATTTGATTCCTACTTGACTGAGTGATCTATTTTGCAAAGCAGATTTACAAGCTAAACAGTCATCATGAGAGGTGCAGAGGAAGTTGTATGAATGAAGGAAATCAGTTGAATGTAATTATAATCTATTGTTATTACCTGAGCAGATCACTGTGAGTCCAGGACGTAGATCATACATTCTATAACAATCCCTCAGTGAAGGCTCAGACCCAGAACAGGAAGCTCCATTCCCTCTAGTGATGTTTCCAGGTAATACTGAAACTGTGGAGCCACAACCCAGCTGTCTACACACTACTGCAGCTACATTCTCCTGGTTCCAGTCATCAGCTCCCACAATCCTCCACTCTCCCTGGTCGTACCACTCCACTCCACCAGCACAGCGACTGCCTCCTCCCACCAGCCTCACATCATCAGGCTCTGAGAAAAGAAAAGAGAGAGACAGTAATCTTACTATTTTCTCACTAAAACACACCTATATTGTCTCTCATATTCTTCACTCCAGGTGAGAAACAATGTTGATTGAGTGACAAACTGTTTCTTACCTGAGCAGGTGAGTCCAACAGCATTACCAGGTAGGCAGGTGTTGTTTTTTCTGTCTGAGGTGTCACAGTCCAGGAGAAGGGACTCATTACCTTTACACTGGAACTCTTTATCCCAGGTCTGACCCTCACCTTCTCCATAGAGCCCCCCCTGTAGAGCTGCAGGAGCCCCACAGCCAAACTCCACACAGACTACCTCTGCATCCTGCCGGTCAAAGTCAGCTTCACACACTGAGGCCCAGGACTGATTGGACTTCACCTCCACTCTCCCAGAGCAGAGACCAGCTCCACCCACAAGCCGCACAGACTCTGGAGAAAAAGAGTTGGTTGAACATTCCGTTTTGTTGATGACACTGTCAAGGACTAAACACAAATATGTTGGATAAAAGATTGTAGTTTGCTATGTTTGATACTGTAAGAGGTAGAAATGGGTTCTTAGTCACTCAGGATCGGGTTGGGAATAATGCAGGCAGGAGACAGGAATAAGTTCACTTCACTGTTCACACACAGCTTAACGACAAGGTCTGATTCATTATGTCACGGTCAGGATTGGCTGGGCCAATAGTGGAAAAGGTTACTGGTTATAATGACATCACTGGTGAGAACTCAGTGATACAAATATATTCTCTCTTTCATCTCTCTCTCTTCCTCTCCTCCTCCCTCATTCTCTTTGTAACAGTCGTTGTGAGTAGAGACGTTCATTGAGATAACACTCAAATACAAAAGCATTCTGGGATATTTAAGGTGTATTTGATTCCTACTTGACTGAGTGATCTATTTAGTAAAGCAGACTGACAAGTTAAACAGTCATCATGAGAGGTGCAGAGGAAGTTGTATGAATGAAGGAAATCAGTTGAATATAATTATAATATGTTGATATGTTTCCTGAGCAGATCACTGTGAGTCCAGGAAGGAGATATAATACATGGACTAAAGTATGTGGAACTCAGCAGTGAGTTTTACAACAGAGGATTATTTTTACGCTCTACGTGGTTCAGCCCTCGACTGTCCGTTCTGTGAGCTTGTGTTGTCTACCACTTCACGGCTGAGCCGTTGTTGCTCCTAGATGTGCCACGTTGAAATTCACAGAGACCTTCAGAAAGGACATTTTACTGCCAATGTTTGTCTATGGAAATTGCATGGCAAGGTGGTCAATTTTATACACCTGTCAGGAACAGGTGTGGCTGAAATAGCCGAATCCACTAATGTCCACATACTTTTGGCCATATAGTGTATCTTGTTATTACCTGAGCAGATCACTGTGAGTCCAGGAGAGAGATCATAACTTCTGGAACACTCCCTCAGTGAAGACTCAGACCCATAACAGGAAAGTCTAAAAGCTCTAGTGGTGTCTCCAAGTAGTACTGAAACAGTGGACCCACAGCCCAGCTGTCTACACACAACTGCAGCTACATCCCAGTCTTCAGCTCCCACAGTCCTCCACTCTCCCTGGTCGTACCACTCCACTCCACCAGCACAGCGACTGCCTCCTCCCACCAGCCTCACATCATCAGGCTCTGAGAAAAGAAAAGAGAGAGACAGTAATCTTACTATTTTCTCACTAAAACACACCTATATTGTCGCTCATTTCTTTACTCCAGGTGAGAAACAATGTTGATTGAGTGACAAACTGTTTCTTACCTGAGCAGGTGAGTCCAACAGCATTACCAGGTAGGCAGGTGTTGTTTTTTCTGTCTGAGGTGTCACAGTCCAGGAGAAGGGACTCTTTGCCTTTACACTGGAACTCTTTATCCCAGGTCTGACCCTCACCTTCTCCATAGAGCCCCCCCTGTAGAGCTGCAGGAGACCCACAGCCAAGCTCCCCACAGACTACCTCTGCATCCTGCCGGTCAAAGTCAGCTTCACACACTGAGGCCCAGGACTGATTGGACTTCACCTCCACTCTCCCAGAGCAGAGACCAGCTCCACCCACAAGCCGCACAGACTCTGGAGAAAAAGAGTTGGTTGAACATTCAATCAGTTTGTTGATGACATTGTCAAGGACTAAACACAAATATGTTGGATAAAAGATTGTAGTTTACTATGTTTGATATTGTAAGAGGTAGAAATTGGTTCTTAGTCACTCAGGATCAGGTTGGGAATAATGCAGGCAGGAGACAGGAATAAGTTCACTTCACTTTATAGAAAATAAACAGCTGGACATCCATCAGGCAGCTTCACTTCAGTACCATCTGAACTACAATGATCTGCCCATGAACATCTCCCATAAACCAATATGACAAACACAAATATAATGTTTAAATACATCTGACATCTCTCCCTCTATTTAAATGAAATAAAAACACATAAAACATGATACATGGCAATATTATATAATGTATAAATAAATCTCTCAATATGACCAGTCTCTTACCTGAACAGGTCACATGATGATAAGTTCTACCATTACAGCCACCAGGTCCTCCTCTTACAATGTCACACTGTCTAACAGAAGACTCATTTCCATAGCAACCACCTAGTATAACTCTTTGTTTTCCATCTTCAAGCAGAGGTCCTCCAGATTCAGCTACAGGATTCCCACAGTCCAGCTCTCTACACACAAACCTGACCTCTATCACCATGCTCCACCAACTAGTACAAAGACCTAACCACTCTCCTCTGTAGAAGACTTCCACTGTCCCAGAGCAGGAAGTGGTCCCATCCACCAGTCTGACTGAGTATTCAGCTGTAAACAGCAGAGAGGAAAACACAGTGGTGAGGACAGATGATGACAGTGATTCTGTTATTCTAACAGCAGTAATGCTTTGTGGTTGACAAGTATTAGTAGTTCCATAAAACACTACTTGTTATTGGGGTTTAGAATGGTTTGTATGGACACATGAATTTCTCCATGTGGGATAATAAAGTTGACTAATATTGAACTGCTATAATCACTGTAGATTTATACTCTACCTACCTGGTGGACTGACGCTTTGAGCGTGAAGATCTGAGGAGAAATAGAGAGACAGAGGAGAAAGAGAGAGACAGAGGAAGAGAGAGGCAGAGGTTAAATTAACATCAACATGACCTTTCATGGTGCAACAACACCCATGTGTACATACACTATATATACAAAAGTATGTGGACACCCCTTCAAATTAGTGGATTCTATTTCAGCCACACCCCTTCCCCACCCCTTCCACACAGTAATACAATCTCAATAGACAAACATTGGCTGTAGAATGGCCTTACTGAAAAGCTCAGTGACTTTCAACATGGCACCATCATAGGATGCCACCTTTCCTACAAGTCAGTTTGGCCCCGGTCAACTGTAAGTGCTGTTATTGTGAAGTGGAAACTTCTAGGAGCAACAGCTGCTCAACTGTGAATTGGTAGAGCATAAAAATCGTATGTCCTCGGTTGCAACACTAACTGCAGAGTTCCAAACTACCTCTAGAAGCAACGTCAGCAGAATAACTGTTCGTTGGGAGCTTCAGGATGAATTTTCCATGACGGAGCAGCCACACACAAGCCTAAGATCACCATGGTCAATGCCAAGCGTTGGCTGGAGTGGTGTAAAACTCAGATAACATGAGAACACTACCTGTCCTAATGCGTAGTGCCAACTGTAAAGTTTGGTGGAGGAGGAATAATGGTCTGGGGATGTTTTCATTGTTTGGGTTTGGCCCCTTAGTTCCAGTGAAGGGAAATCTAATCGCATTCTAGATGATTCTGTGCTTCCAACTTTGTGGCAACAGTTTGGCGAAGGCCCTTTCCTGTTTCAGCATGACAATTCCCCTGTGCAAAAAGCAAGGTCCATACAGAAATGGCTTGTTGAGATCGGTGTGGAGGAACTTGACTGGCATGCACAGAGGCTAACCTAAACCCCATTGAATACCTGTGATGATTTGAAATGCAGACTGCAATCCAGGCCAAATCGCCCAGCATCTGTACCTGAGCTCATTAATGCTCTTGTGGCTGAATGGAAGCAAGTCCATGCAGCAATGTTCCAACATCATTGCCTATCGAATATACAGTGTCTATGGGGTCATATTGCACTTCCTAAGGCTTCCACTAGATGCCAACAGTCTTTAGAACCTTGTTTGAGGCTTCTACTGTGAAGGAGGGTGGGATGAGAGCTGTTTGAGTAAGGGCTCTGCCAGAGTGGCATGAGCTGATCACACTCGCTCACGTGATAGCGACCTGCGTTCCATTGCAATTCTAAAGACAAAGGAATTCTCCGGTTGGAACATTATTGAAGATTTATGTTAAAAACATTGCATTCTGATGAAGATCATCAAAGGTAAGTGAATATTTATAATGCTGTTTCTGACTTCTGTTGACTCCACAACATGGCGGGTGTCTGTATGGCTTGTTTTTGTGTCTGTGCGCCGTACTCAGATTATTGCATGGTGTGCTTTTCCGTAAAGTGTTTTTGAAATCTGACACAGCGGTTGCATTAAGGAGAAGTGGATCTATAATTCCACGCATAACATTTGTATATTTTTTCAATGTTTATTGTGAGTATTTCTGTAAATTGATGTGGATCTCTGCAAAATCACCAGATGTTTTGGAAGCAAAACATTACTGAACATAACGTGATTTTTGGATATAAATATGAACTTCCTCAAGCAAAACATACATGTATTGTGTAACATGATGTCCTATGAGTGTCATCTGATGAAGATCATCAAAGGTTAGTGATACATTTAATCTGTATTTTTGCTTTTTTGTGACTCCTCTTTGGCTGGAAAAATGGCTGTTTTTCTGTGACGAGGTGCTGACCTAACATAATCTGCTTTCGTCGTAAAGTCTTTTTGAAATCGGACAATGTGGCGGGATTAACAACAAGTTTATGTATGTTTGAGGAATTTTAATTATGAGATTTCTGTTGTTTGACTGTTGTCAAATTGATCCCGTTAACGGGATCTTAAACCGTCTCTTCCATAGGAGGTTAAATTTGATGACAAAACAGTGGTAGGCCTGATCACCGACAACGAGCTCCAAGCACACCATGTCAGTCGTGAAGAGGGCACGACATAACCTATTCCCCCTCAGGAGACTGAAAAGATTTGGAATGGGTCCTCAGATCCTCAAAAGGTTCTACAGCTGCACCATTGAGAGCATCCTGACTGGTTGCATCACTGCCTGGTACGGCAACTGCTCAGCCTCCGACCGCAAGGCACTACAGAGGGTAGTGTGAATGGCCCAGTACATCACTGAGGTCAAGCTTGCTGACCTCTATAACAGGCAGTGTCAGAGCAAGGCCCTGAAAATTGTGAAAGACACCAGTCACCCAGTCATAGTGTTCTCTCTTCTACCGCACGGCAAGCGGTACCAGAGCGCCAAGTCTAGGTCCAAGAGGCTTCTAAACAGCTTCTATCCCCAAGCCATAAGACTCCTGAACATCTAGTCAAATGGTTACCCAGACTATTCATATTGCCCCCCCCCCCCCCCCTCTCAAAACTGCCACTCTCTTTTGTCATCTATGCATAGTCACTTAACTTGAAAATAAAAGAGAGCTGCACACTCTAGGAGCTCAGATGCAAATATTTAATTACCAACGTTTTGACAGCCAAGCTGTCTTCATCAGGGTTTTCTACTCCGCTAGCCAGCACCTCTAGCCAGCACCTCTAGCCAGCACCTCTAGCCAGCACCTCTAGCCAGCACCGCTAGCCAGCACCTCTAGCCAGCACCGCTAGCCAGCACCTCTAGCCAGCACCTCTAGCCAGCACCTCTAGCCAGCACCTCTAGCCAGCACCTCGCCTGAATAGGTGTGCGTTTCTTTTTCTTCTAGATAGTCACTTAACTTTACCTCAATGTTCATACTACCTCAACTAACCGGTGCCCCCACACACTGACTCTAACCGGTGCCCCCACACACTGACTCTAACCGGTGCCCCCACACACTGACTCTAACCGGTGCCCCTACACACTGACTCTAACCGGTGCCCCTACACACTGACTCTAACCGGTGCCCCCACACACTGACTCTAACCGGTGCCCCTACACACTGACTCTAACCGGTGCCCCCACACACTGACTCTAACTGGTGCCCCTACACACTGACTCTAACCGGTGCCCCCACACACTGACTCTAACCGGTGCCCCCTCACACTGACTCTAACCGGTGCCCCCACACACTGACTCTAACCGGTGCCCCCACACACTGACTCTAACCGGTGCCCCCACACACTGACTCTAACCGGTGCCCCCACACACTGACTCTAACCGGTGCCCCCACACACTGACTCTAACCGGTGCCCCCACACACTGACTCTAACCGGTGCCCCCACACACTGACTCTAACCGGTGCCCCCACACACTGACTCTAACCGGTGCCCTCACACACTGACTCTAACCGGTGCCCCCACACACTGACTCTAACCGGTGCCCCCACACACTGACTCTAACCGGTGCCCCCACACACTGACTCTAACCGGTGCCCCCACACACTGACTCTAACCGGTGCCCCCACACACTGACTCTAACCGGTGCCCCCTCACACTGACTCTGTACCGACACCCGCTGTAAATACTGTTATTTTTAACTGCTGCTCTTTAATTACTTGTTACTTTTATCTCTTATTCTTCTCTGTATTTGTTTAACTGCACTCTCGGTTAGGGGCTCGTAAGTAAACATTTCACTGTAAGGAAACTGTTGTTTTCGGCGCATGTGACCATTAACATTTGATTTGATTTGACTCTGAACTTACATCGTTATAGACTGCATTTTTTTATTGTGCATTTTGCTATTTTGCTATTTGCCTCATGACTTCAGACTTTGTTGACTACAAACTTTCTTTACAAACTATGTTTGTTCCCACACTTGTGACTCTGACTCTCTATTGGTTACATGGACTTTTGGCCTCCCATCCTTTTCCCACCACCTCCCGCTGGCTTTGTATTCATGTTACCTGAGGAAATCGCAGTACAATAGGATCTTGTTGCCATCTGATGCACATTCAGATGTCATAAATCAGCACTGCAGAGCTCTCCCTGTCCTCTGCCGTGCCCTGATTGTATTACTGTTGATGATATCTGGAAATCTGCATGTACACCCTGGCCCATCTACTGTTGTTAGCCCCAATTCTGACTTGTGCTCTTATATCTGCTTCACTGATTTCTGCTCTCGTTAAAAGCCTGGGTTTTCTCCACGTTAACACTAGAAGCTTATTACCTAAAATGGACCAATTGAAAGTGTGGGTTCACAGCTCCAATCCAGATGTGTTGGTAACCAATAGAGAATCAGAGTCCCAAGGGTGGGAACAAAAGTAGTTATGTACTAGACTGGTGGGTGTCGGGGAGAAAGTTGAGTTATGTACTAGACTGGTAGGGGTCAGGGAGAGAGATGAGTTATGTACTAGACTGGTGGGGGTCAGGGAAAGAGATGAGTTATATGCTAGACTGGTGGGGGTCAGGGAGAGAGTTGAGTTATATACTAGACTGGTGGGGGTTGGGGAGAGAGTTGAGTTATGTACTAGACAGGTGGGGGTTGGGGAGAGAGTTTAGTTATGTACGAGACTGATGAGGGTCAGGGAGAGTTGAGTTATGTACTAGACTGATGAAGGTCAGGGAGAGAGCTGAGTTATGTACTAGACTGGTGGGGACTGGAGAGAGTAGAGTCATGTACTAGACTGGTGGGGGTCAGGGAGAGAGTTGAGTTATGTACTAGACTGGTGGGGGTCAGGGAGAGAGTTGAGTTATGTACTAGACTGGTGGGGGTCAGGGAGAGAGTTGAGTTATGTACTAGACTGGTGGGGGTCAGGGAGAGAGTTGAGTTATGTACTAGACTGGTGGGGGTCAGGGAGAGAGTTGAGTTATGTACTAGACTGGTGGGGGTCGGGGAGAGAGGACTGAAGAGTGGAATATACTTCTAGGATACATGACTATAATCTCATTAGTTCTTTACTTCAATGATGTGAGATAAACTTCTCAGCAACTTATCTTTGATCAGTGGTTGAACCAAGCTACCAACAGCAACCTCATCTGTTCTGAAAACCCCCACAGGAAACTGCTCACAGGGCAGCAATGTTTCATAGTGTCTGCTATAATATCACCACTAACTTTCTACTGCCTGAGTTCATCTCTTATAAGGGTTTACTGAACAACTTGAATAAGGTCTGGATGTCTTATATTGAAAACACTACAACAAAAGGAGTCAATTGAAAAGATGTCCACTTCCTGTTTTCAATAGCTGCTGGGTTGCTCAGTCCTGGTGGTCTGCTGTCCTGTGTGTTGTCACTCTGGCCTTGACCTAATACACCTGAAACCAATAATGAATGTTTCACTAAGATCCTAAAGCTGAGTGGGATGTGTTGGGTTGGGGTGGTGGAGGACGGGCCGACCCAGATACACCTTACATTATGTACAAAAGTATGTGGACACCCCTTCAAATTAGTGGATTTGGCTATTTCAGGCACACCCGTTCCTGACCTGTGAATAAAATCGAGCACACAGCCATGCAATCTCCATAGACAAACATTGACAGTAGAATGGCCTTACTGAAGAACTCAGTGACTTTCAACGTGTCATCATCATAGTAAGCTACCTTTCCAACAAGTCTGTTGGTCTAATTTCTACCCTGCTTTAGCTGCCCCGGTCAACTGTAAGTGCTGTTATTGTGACGTGGAAACGTCTAGGAGCAGCAGTGGCTTAGCCTCGAAGTGGTAGCTTACACAAGCTCACAGAACGGGACCACGAGTGCTGAAGTTCGTCGCGTTTAAAAATCATCTGTCCTCGGTTGCAACACTCACTTCCGAATTCCAAACTTCCTCTGGAAGAAACTTCAGCACAAGACCTGTTCGTCTGGAGCTTCATGAAATGGGTTTCTACAGCAGAGCAGCAGCACACAAGCCTAAGATCACCATGTGCAATGCCAAGCGTCTGCTGGAGTGGAAACACTTTCTCTGGAGTGTTGAATCACGTTTCCCCATCTGGCAGTCCGTACCACAAACCTGGGTTTGGCAGATGCCAGGAGAACGCTACCTGCCCCAAAGCATAGTGCCAACTGTAAAGTTTGGTGGAGGAGGAATAATGTTCTGGGGTTGTTTTTAATGGATCGGGTTAGGCCCCTTAGTTTCATTGAAGGGAAATCTAATCGCTACAGCACACAATGACATTCTAGACTATTCTGTGCTTCCAACTTTGTGGCAACAGTTTGGGGAAGGCCCTTTCCTCTTTCAGCATGACAATGCCCCTGTACACAAAGCGAGGTCCATACAGAAATAGTTTGTTGAGATCGATGTGGAAGAACTTTACTCGCCTTCACAGAGCCCTGACCTAAACCCCATTGAATACCTTTAGGGATCAATTGAAACGTTGACTGAGCCAGGCCTAATCGCCCAACCTCACTAATGCTGTTGTGGCTGAATTGGAAGCAAGTCCCGCAGCAATGTTCCATCTTCTAGTGGAAAACCTTGCCAGAAGAGTGGAGGCTGTTATAGCAGCAATGTTCCATCATCTAGTGGAAAACCTTCCCTGAAGAGTGGAGGCTGTTATAGCAGCAAAGGGGGGGACCAACTCCATATTAATGCCCATGATTTTGGAATGAGATGTTAGATGAGCAGGTGTCCACATACTTTTGGACATGTAGTGTACATTCCCCTTCCATGCAAATGTGTAATTCTCTTTGCAGATGAGATTAAATCTAATTTAATACATTTGCTTTTGTCAGTTTTCTAAATCATTAATTTCAGAGGTCAGGGGTCAAGCTGAGCCGGACCAAGAGTGGAAAAGGTTGCTGGTTATGATGACATCACTGGTGAGAAGTCAGTAAAGACAAGATATTCAGTTGGCTGCATGTTAGTCTGTCAGCCCTATCTCTGTTGACATCTCACTTTCTCTCCACGCCTTCTCTCTCTCTCTCTCTCTGTTCCTCTCTCTCTCTTCCTGACAGATAGCATCAGACCTGTTGCCTTGGTAACAGACCTCTATCATCTACACCCCCCTTCTCCTACTCTAACATCAGACCAATATAATATATAATATGTCAAGTATAAGTAGTTCCATAAAACACTACTTGTTATTGGGTTTTAGAATGGTTTGTATAGACACATGACTTTCTTCATGTGGTATAATAAAGTTTACTAATATTGAACTGCTATAATCACTGTAGATTTATTCTCTACCTACCTAGTGGACTGACGCTTTGAGCCTGGAGGTCTGAGGAGAAAGAGAGAGACAGAGGAGAAAGGGAGAGAGAGACAGAGAGATAGAGAGAAAGGGTGGAGTCAGAGGAAGAGAGAGACAGAGGAGAAAGGGAGAGAGAGACAGAGAGACAGAGAGAAAGGGATGAGTCAGAGGAAGAGAGAGGCAGAGGTTAAATCAACATAACATGACCTCTCATGATATGATGGGGAAGACGTGTGGTATGGTGCAACAACACCCATGTTTAAACACATTCCCCATCTCTCCTCCACCCTCCTCTCTCCCCTACCCTCTTCTCTCCTCCACCCTCCTCTCTCCCCTACTCTCCCCTCTCCCCTACCCTCTTCTCTCCTCCACCCTCCTCTCTCCCCTACCCTCCTCTCTCCCTCCCATCATCTCTACTCTACCCTCTCTCTCCTATCCTCCACTCTCCCCTTCCCTCCTTTCTCCCCTCCCCTTCTCTATACCCTACCCTCTATCCCCTACCATCCTCTCTCCTCTACCCTTCTCTCGTGTCTACCCTCCTCTCTCCTTCCCTCTTTCCTCCTTCTCAAATCTCTCTCCCCTACCCTCCTCTCCCCACCCCTCTTTTCCCCTTCTCAATTCTCTTCCTCTACCCTCCTCTCTCCCCTACCCTCCTCTCTCACCTATCTTGCTCTATGCCCTCCTTTCTCTCTCCCCTCCCTTTCTCTCTCCCCAACCCTCCTCTCTCCATACCCTCTCTCTCTCCTCCGTTTCTCTCTCCTCCTCCTCAAATCTCTCTCCCCAACCCTCCTCTCTCCCCAACCCTCCTCTCTCCTCCTCCTCAAATCTCTCTCCCCAACCCTCCTCTCTCCCCACCCCTCCTCTCTTCTCATCTCTCTCTCTCTCTCTCTCTCTCTCATTCTCTCTCTCTCTCTCTCTCTCATAGTGTTGGACCTGTTGATCTTGACTCAGCTCATATACCTCTAGCATCTACACCCCTCCCTTCTCCTACTCTAACATAACACCAATATAATATATAATACATAATATATACTCTCATTCATTTACATAGAGACAGATACAATCAATCATTGACACACTGAATATACAAGGTCTCATGTTAGAGCAGGAGAAGGGGGGGATGGTTACTGGTTATGATGACATCACTGGTGAGAAGTCAGTGACCAAAAAGATGAAGAGGAGGGAGAAGAGGAGAGGGGGGAGAAGAGGAGAGTGGGGAGGAGAGGGAGAGGGGAGAGGAGGTACTGTTTGTCACACCGTTCCACTCAGAGGACTCTACTGTTATCAAGTGGGCATTTCAGTGAAGTGAACAAGTGCACACTTCAGGAGAAAGGAGTGATAATTGGAACAATTTTTTTTTCTAGTCTACAGTCCTGCGTCTGTGACACCAGATTACCACCTAGTGGCCATAAGAGGAACTGTCCTGTCAGTGTGTTTTTACTGCTGGCTAAAAACAACACATGACCTGCAAACAGGATATGATTCATGTGTGAGTACTAAAAGCATATGAATATAGTATATTATAGTATATTTGATATATATGTGGGTCTGATAAGTAAACACTCTTAATGTTTGCTGTTTTATCACTCAGAAGAACAATGTGTCAGGACATACGCCAGAGATGAGAAGCAGGTACGTGGAATCAACATTTAATCAGGAACAGACAAAGACAAGAACAGCGTCAGCACACGGGTACAAAACCACAAACCACAATTAATGCTGAAGCAGGGAACAGATCAGGAACCAGACAGATGTAGGGAAGGTAATGACAGAGGTGACTGAGTCCAGGTCCAATACTCGTTGATGCGCGTGACGGGGGGAGCAGGTGTGTGTAATGATGGTGCAGGATGGAGAGTAATGCTGGTGAGCCTGGGGCCTTTGGGCTCCAGGGGGGGGGGGGGGGGGGCAGGTGTGTGTAATGATGGTGAGCCTGGGGCCTTTGGGCTCGAGGGAGGGGGAGGGGGGGGGGCAGGTGTGTGTAATGATGGTGCAGGATGGAGAGTAATGCTGGTGAGCCTGGGGCCTTTGGGCTCCAGGGGGGGGGGGGGGGGGCGGGTGTGTGTAATGATGGTGAGCCTGGCGCCTTCGGGCTCCAGGGAGGGGGGGGGGGGGGGCAGGTGTGTGTAATGATGGTGCAGGATGGAGAGTAATGCTGGTGAGCCTGGCGCCTTCTGGCTCCAGGGGGGGGGGGGGGGGCAGGTGTGTGTAATGATGGTGAGCCTGGCGCCTTCGGGCTCCAGGGAGGGGGAGGGGGAGGGGGGGGAAGGCAGGTGTGTGTAATGATGGTGCAGGATGGAGAGTAATGCTGGTGAGCCTGGCGCCTTCTGGCTCCAGGGAGGGGGAGGGGGGAGCAGGTGTGACACATTGGGCACTATGTAACCAAACACATGTGAAACCTCATGATATGAGTGATAAGAAGTGTTTAAAAAGGTGAGTTCTGAACCCTGTAGACTACTGCACTACTTCTGAAGAAGACCAGAGTCATTTCAGAATGAAGACTGCTATAGTTCTGACGGTGTTGCTGTTCTGTCTGTCTGGGGCCTGGACTCAGGGAGAGAGTGGAGGGGTGACTAGTAGTTCTGTCTGTCTGTCTGTCTGTCTGTCTGTCTGTCTGTCATAATATACTATATTGTTAGGTACAGAATAGAGGTAGGTATGTGGGGGAAGTTGCACCTAGATGCTGATCTTGGGTCAGTTTAGCTTTTTCTCAACAAGTGGTTGAGGACAGGATTGGGGTTGGGTCATGGCTAAAAGGGATCCGAACTTTTCTCAGATAAACGTCCTTTTTGACTTTTCTTAGCAGGTTAGGAGAATTAGGTTAAGGTTAGGAAAAGGGTTAGGATTAGCTCAAATGTTAAAAAATATCACCTTTTGATGTTAATTTGACAAAAGCTGGATCCCTTCTTGCCATGACCTTGAGGTTGGGGAAGCTGATCCTGATCTGTACCTAGGGAAAACCCTGGAGCTTAGTCCACAGTAAGACAGTTTGGTTTGTTTTTCATGGTTGTTAATGCTACAGCATACTGTTCAGTCGTGTGGTCAGGTGCCACAAATGACTCAGGAAAATTGCAATTGGCTAAGAACAGAGCAGCACGGCTGGCCCTTGGACAGCTAATTCATATATGTTGTAGTCCGTCCAAATGGATAATCACACAGACTGATCTCAGTTAATTCATACTGTATGTTGTAGTCTGTCCAAGAGGGGAATCACACAGACTGATCTCAGTTAATTCATACTGTATGTTGTAGTCTGTCCAAGAGGGGAATCACACAGACTGATCTCAGTTAATTCATACTGTATGTTGTAGTCTGTCCAAGAGGGGAATCACACAGACTGATCTCAGTTAATTCATACTGTATGTTGTAGTCTGTCCAAGAGGGGAATCACACAGACTGATCTCAGTTAATTCATACTGTATGTTGTAGTCTGTCCAAGAGGGGAATCACACAGACTGATTTCAGTTAATTCATAGTGTATGTTGTAGTCTGTCCAAGAGGGGAATCACACAGACTGATCTCAGTTAATTCATACTGTATGTTGTAGTCTGTCCAAGAGGGGAATCACACAGACTGATTTCAGTTAATTCATAGTGTATGTTGTAGTCTGTCCAAGAGGGGAATCACACAGACTGGTCTCAGTTAATTCATACTGTATGTTGTAGTCTGTCCAAGAGGGGAATCACACAAGATTGACAGCCTGTAATTTTATTAAAATTGTTCAGATGATTACATGACAGTTTAGAGAGCAACATCATAACAATAATCTACATCATAACCAATATCCTAACATTTATAATCAATAACAAAATGAAGTAAACAACATCATAAAAACAAACCCCAACAACAAACCACGATAAAGACAAAAGCAAAAAGCAACACATTCTGGACACAAACAGATGAAATGTAGCTACTATCTATCAATAATAAAACCACCATGTTACCAAAACCCATGTTAGCCAGAACCCCATGTTACCCCATGTTACCCAAACCCCATGTTACCCCATGTTACCAAAACCCATGTTACCCCATGTTACCCAAACCCCATGTTACCCAAACCCCATGTTACCCAAACCCCATGTTACCCCATGTTACCCAAAACCCCATGTTACCCCATGTTACCAAAACCCCATGTTATCCAAACCCATTGTACCCCATGTTACCCCATGTTACCAAAACCCATATTACCCCATGTTACCCAGAACCACATGTTACCCCATGTTACCCCATGTTACCAAAACCCATGTTACCCCATGTTACCCAGAACCACATGTTACCCCATGTTACCAAAACCCATGTTACCCCATGTTACCAAAACCCATGTTACCCCATGTTACCAAAACCCCATGTTACCCCATGTTACCAAAACCCATGTTACCCCATGTTACCAAAACCCATGTTACCAAAACCCCATGTTACCAAACCCCCATGTTACCCCATGTTACCCAGAACCCCATGTTACCCCATGTTACCAAAACCCCATGTTACCCCATGTTACCAAAACCCATGTTACCCCATGTTACCAAAACCCATGTTACCCCATGTTACCAAAACCCCATGTTACCCCATGTTACCAAAACCCATGTTACCCCATGTTACCAAAACCCATGTTACCAAAACCCCATGTTACCCCATGTTACCAAAACCCCATGTTACCCCCATGTTACCAAAACCCATGTTACCAAAACCCCATGTTACCAAAACCCCATGTTACCCCATGTTACCAAAACCCCATGTTACCCAAAACCCCATGTTACCCCATGTTACCAAACCCCCATGTTACCACAACCCCATGTTACCACAACCCCATGTTACCCCATGTTACCCAAAACCCCATGTTACCCAAACCCCATGTTACCAAACCCCCATGTTACCCAAACCCCATGTTACCAAAACCCCATGTTACCCAAAACCCCATGTTACCCAAACCCCCATGTTACCCAAACCCCCATGTTACCCAAAACCCCATGTTACCCAAACCCCCATGTTACCCAAACCCCCATGTTACCAAAAACCCATGTTACCCAAACCCCATGTTACCCAAAACCCCATGTTACCCCATGTTACCCAAAACCCCATGTTACCCCATGTTACCCAAAACCCCATGTTACCCCATGTTACCAAACCCCCATGTTACCAAACCCCCATGTTACCAGAACCCCATGTTACCCAAAACCCCATGTTGCCAAAACCCCATGTTGCCAAAACCCCATGTTGCCAAAACCCCATGTTGCCAAAACCCCATGTTGCCAAAACCCCATGTTACCAAAACCCCATGTTTTTCTGGTGGTAAAAACCAAACTAAATGAATAATGGTGGTTGCAGTCACTCCTTTTAGATTTCTTCCAAGGTTCTAGAAAGAGAAACTAATTCTGAACTTGTTATTAAAATTAGAACCACTTCAGGTTTGTCACCACATTTTAAACACCAGTCCACTGCTGACCTTCGATTTAAAACACAAAACTGACCTAAAATCAGCATGTAGGGTCAGATTAATTCTACTCCTACTCCGTCCCCTGGGCTGCTCTCTCCTCTCCCGGTCCAGCTTCAGCTCTGGAGCTCAGAGAGACCATCTCCATGGCATTGACATAAAGATCCATGCTGCTCACCCTGTTCACTCTCTTCTGTCTCCTGGTGGGCTAGGGAGACACAGCACCAACAGTCAGACATTTACTCTCTAGTATCTCCATTCACTCCCCCCCTCACCCTCTCCCTCTAGTTTAAATGACTTGTAACATCTGAGTAAATGTCTTTACCTTGTAGTACAGGTAGGAGGTGGTGATGGCTGTCAGTAGGGTCAGCAGCACTACAAAGTGTCTGATGATGAAGGCTGGCAGAGGAGAGGCTGCAAACAGAAACACCTTTGATGAGGGGACTGATCATCATCACATAGATCTGTGGGAAATCTGTCAATGACAAAGTTATAAGTCTGGTTCATGTTCAGTTACCTGTGATGGCGAGGGAGAGGAGCTCACTCTCAGAGGAGAAGTTATGAGAGAAAACATAATTGTCATAAACACAGCTGTAGTTCCCTTGGTGGGAGTCATCTGCAGCAGGGAAGAGGAAGGCAGCAGAGTGATTGACAGCTTGCTGGATCTGGGTTCTGTTGGAGCCGGTGAACGTGAGGAGGAAGGAGCCTCCTGGGTACTGTGGCTGAGTGGAGCAGGTGATGGTGAAGTTGTAGCCCCTGAACATCTCGGGCCCCTGGTGGCCCCTGAAGACCCCTCCCATTGAGTCAGTCAGGAAGATTTCAGGCTGGACCAGGAGATCTGTAACAATAAAAGAGAACAAGATAAACCTCTTCAACTAGTTTCCTATAGATATGACAATAACATCAGCATGTAACAGTGCCAGCCACCCTCCCTCACAGTGCAACATGAGTAGTGGGCCTACAGTCACTGAGACAACATATGTTGATATCAGGCTTAAGCAGGACACCTGGAACAAGAGGAGAGAAAAAGAAAATGTAGCTCCTCAACTACTTTCCTCATTTAGATGTGACAATAACATGACATGTGACAGTGGTAGTGAGTACCCCACACCATGACTGACCCACCGCCAAACCGGTCATGCTGGAGTCTGTTTCTGACCGTTTGAGCAGACACATGCACATTTGTGGCCTGCTGGAGGTCATTTTGCAGGAATATGGCAGTGCTCCTCCTGCTCCTCCTTGCACAAAGGCGGAGGTAGCTGTCCTGCTGCTGGGTTGTTGCCCTCCTACGGCCTCCTCCACCTCTCCTGATGTACTGGCCTGTCTCCTGGTAGCGCCTCCGTGCTCTGGACACTACGCTGACAGACACAGCAAACCTTCTTACCACAGCTCGCATTGATGTGCCATCCTGGATGAGCTGCACTACCTGAGCCACTTGTGTGGGTTGTAGACTCCGTCTCATGCTACCACAAGAGTGAAAGCACCGCCAGCATTCAAAAGTGACCAAAAATCAGCCAGGAAGCATAGGAACTGAGAAGTGGTCTATGGTCACCACCTGCAGAACCACTCCTTTATTGGGGGTGTCTTGCTAATTGCCTATAATTTCCACCTGTTGTCTATTCCATTTGCACAACAGCATGTGAAATTTATTATCAATCAGTGTTGCTTCCTAAGTGGACAGTTTGATTTCACAGAAGTGTGATTGACTTGGAGTTACATTGTGTTGTTTAAGTGTTCCCTTTATTTTTTTTAGCAGTGTATTTTGCAAAGCAGATTTAAAAGCTAAACAGTTGTCATGAGAGGTGCAGAGGAAGATGTGTGAATGAAGGAAATCAGTTGAATATAATTATAGTATCTTGTTATTACCTGAGCAGATCACTGTGAGTCCAGGAAGGAGTTCATCTGATTTTCTACACTCCTTCAGTACAGACTCAGACCCAGAACAGAAAACTCTAATCCCTCTGGTGGTGTTTCCAGGTGGTACTGAAACAGTGGAGCCACAACCCAGCTGTCTACACACTACTGCAGGTACATCCCTCTGGTTCCTGTCGTCAGTTCCCACAGTCCTCCACTCTCCCTGGTCGTACCACTCCACTCCACCAGCACAGCGACTGACTCCTCCCACCAGCCTCACATCATCAGGCTCTGAGAAAAGAAAAGAGAGAGACAGTAATCTTACTATTTTCTCACTAAAACACACCTATATTGTCTCTCATATTCTTCACTCCAGGTGAGAAACAATGTTGATTGAGTGACACACTTTCTTACCTGAGCATGTTAGTCCAACAGCATTACCAGGTAGGCAGGTGTTCTTTCTGTCTGAGGTGTCACAGTCCAGGAGAAGGGACTCATTGCCTTTACACTGGAACTCTTTATCCCAGGTCTGACCCTCACCTTCTCCATAGAGCCCCCCCTGTAGAGCTGCAGGAGCCCCACAGCCAAACTCCCCACAGACTACCTCTGCATCCTGCCGGTCAAAGTCAGCTTCACA
Source organism: Oncorhynchus mykiss (assembly GCF_057628025.1). Lineage (NCBI taxonomy): Eukaryota > Metazoa > Chordata > Actinopteri > Salmoniformes > Salmonidae > Oncorhynchus > Oncorhynchus mykiss. Next base: position 8,076,361 of record NC_143040.1, on the reverse strand, counting down.
CACTGAGGCCCAGGACTGATTGGACTTCACCTCCACTCTCCCAGAGCAGAGACCAGCTCCATCCACAAGCCGCACAGACTCTGGAGAAAAAGAGTTGGTTCAACATTCAAT